>NW_006159941.1:458018-464655 GCF_000334495.1 Tupaia belangeri chinensis | reverse complement strand
CATCCCCCCTGGGGGGTGATTTCTCGCTTTCTGTCTGTCTCTCTCTGTCTGTCTGGCGAGCGCACGTGCCCTAGAGCGAATACCTCTCAAAAAATAAAAACAAACAAAAAACATATTAAAAATACCTATTTAATAACTGCAGTCAGCTATATAGCCTCAGCTAGGTGCTACTTTATAATATTTTCATTCTACTCACTGAGTTTCATGCTTTAAGTCAGAAAATGTGTTCACAGATATGTATATATCTGAACTTGCTATTGAAAGTACTTAGATCAATTAAGATATTTTGTAAATCAATAAAATGTGTGCATGTGGGGGAAGGAATGGAAAGCAACTGAAAGATACCAGAGATAATATGGGAGAACTTGGGAAATGGCAGAGAGGGAGAATTAGGGAATCAAAAAAATAAATAAATAAAAATAAAAATAAAGGGGGAAAAAAAAGAAAGAAAAATATATAAGAAACAAGAAATGGAAATTTATTTGTGATGATAACACGTATGATTTAGCCACTATACAGCATATTCTGGATGGGAAATCACATTTTGTATGCTGTGATGATGTTCAGTGAATGAATGTAAAATAAATAAATTTAAAATTTTAAAAAAGGAAGAGATGACATCTTTATTTTATGACATTCTAATATAAGGATAATAACCTATAAATAGAATATTTTATTCTGAATCAGATGACTTAGTGTCATCATACTGAATAATGGCTTTGTGAAATGGTTCTTAACATAGAATTTATTGAGCAGATCGGGGGTTAGTTCAACTCACGGTGCTCAATATTTTCTTGTTCTTCTGTGGGCCAGGTTGTGACAAGCCCTGAGAAAACAGGTGAATGAGACATGGCCGCTGCCCTCATAGAGCGCATGATCTAACAGACAGCCAGAGTGTGTGGTATTATTTGAAGGCTATCGGGGAAGTACAGGAGAAGATCTAAGGAACATAGAGCAGAGGGGAGCGTGTGACAGTCAGTAGTAACTTACTGCCGGTGACAATGGGACTGAATAAAATCAACAAATGAATGCGAGTCCTTCAGGGAGACTCAGAATGACAAAGGGAACAGCACTGGCAGAGGGATAGAAGGTGGAAGCAACAGGATGTCTTTATCAGCCTGTAAGCAGAGAGCCATTTACAACATGTTTAAAACAGGGTAACATTGCCATCTATTCTAGAGAGAGCATCCCAGTGGACTGTGTGAAGGATACACTTAAGAAAAACAACTGAGAGTTAGAAACACCAATTAAGAGACTAGAACAGTGGTCCAAGCCAGAGATAAGGACCTAGACTAGAGAAAAGAGAAATGGGGTCTTTGAGAGAAAGGGGAGAGATGGGAAAATATGGAGCAGGTACATTGTTGGGCCTGAGTGATTTACACGAAAGTAGAGTAGAGGGAGAACAATACAATGACTCACAAGTTGCCAACTCTGGGTCATAATGCAGGTGGTGGCAGCCTCCAAAGTGATCAACAATAGAGAAAGAAAGATTGTAAGGAGTTGCTACATTCAGCTTGGATGCTTTCGGTTTGAGGTACCTGTGGGATATTTAGGTAGATTTTTAGCTGTCTGAATATTAGGGATAAGATGTGAGCTGGAAATGTATATTGAGAACTGTTAAAAACTAGGTGGTGGATAAAGTGATGAGAGGTGAACGTTTAGGGTGAGTCTGTAATTAGAGTAAATGAGAGGCTGAGAGCAAAATCACAGTTTAACCCAGATAAGAAATTATCAGAACAGTGGAAGAACTGATAGAATGCATGATGATGTTTCGAGAAGAGAAGAAGCTAGTCTATACCAGGAACTGGGATAAGCATGTACGTTGTCTATAATCTAAAAGTTAGTCATCATTACATTTTACCCAACTTCCATAGGAAAACTGAGCTACTCTAAAAGGTTACATATCTTGCTCAAGGTCACTCTGGAATCAAAATACCTGCAATTTTAACCAAAGCTAGCAACATTTCAAAGACAATTTCTACTTCATTCTGATGTCAATGCTCCCAAAGATCATATAGCAAAGAGGCCAAGCAAGTTAAGGATCCAGAAGTATCTGTGGGGGACCAGCAGTTAGCGTAATGGCTATGTCACTGGACTCCTATGTAGTTGACCGTGGTTTGAGTCCCAGACCCAGTGGCTTAAACACACGCCGGGTGTGTGTGCATGCGTGCCCAAGATCCCGAGAAGGGACTGCGGCGTGACCATCCCCCTCTGGGGGGTGATTTCTCGCTTTCTGTCTCTCTGTCTCTCTCTGTCTTTCTGGCGAGTGCATGCACCCTACAGCAAAAACCTCTCAAAAAAACAAAAACAAAAACTACAAAAAAAGACACACGTATCTGTAGAATTTGCATTATGAAGACCATCGGTAATCACAGGTAGCCACATTTACCTGGAATGAAAGGTAAGTCAGGAAATGGAGTTAGCAAATGCTATTTTGTTTGAACTGAGATCATTTTTAAAAATTAGTTAAATAAAACTTTATTTACAGACATGGAAATTTCAATTTTATATAATCTTTACATGTCATGAAAATACATTTTTGCTTATTTTTTAAGATTAATTTCATATTTTACATAAAGTTCCTATCATGATGTTATATATATATATTTTTCAACAGAGAATGTGACATTTTTCCATATGTCATATGTTTCCTCCCCTTGCACATCACACCTTTCACCCCTGACTTTCTACCATCTACTCTCTCCCCCCTTACGCTCTCTAGCGTCCACACCCAACCTCTCCACCATCACATTTTCAGATTTCTCAACCTCTGCCAGAGTGCAGACACTCAGTACAAATTGAGGAGTAGAACTGAGATAACTTTAAAACTATAGGAATTATTATTATGATCATTATTTTGAGAGGTTTGTGCTATAGGGCACGTGCGCTCGCCAGAAAGACAGAGAGAGACAGAAAGACAGAGAGAGACAGGAAGTGAGAAATCACTCCCCAGGGAGGATGGCCACGCTGCAATCCTTCCTCCTCCATTCTCCTCTTGGGATCTTGGGCACGCACGCACACGCACCAGGCGTGAGTTTTAAGCCATTGAGTCCGGGATGCGAACTGCAGTTTGACAACATGGGAGTCCAGTGACATAGCCATTATGCTAACTGCTGGTCCCAGGAATTATTATTTTTTTAAAGACAACCTAGGCAGCCTGTGACATGGTGGTTAAGGTAGCTGGGTGACCATGTGCAGTTTGAGATCCAGACCATGCAGCTTGAAAAATATGCCAGGTGGTGTGAATGCATATCCAAAATTCAAAAAGGAGAAGTGGAAGAGAGAATTGCAGTATGACTATGTACACACAAGTGCCTGGTGTGATTTCCAGTTCTAGGGTTTGAACCACAGCCGACCATGTGGGAATTCAGGGCTTTAACCTGCTGGGACCATGAGTCCATCTTTTAGACCCTATTTTTCTTTTCTTTTTTAAAAAAAGTATTTATTTATTTTTACATTTTCTTTTTTTTCTTCTTATTATTTACACATTCAATTTCTATACATCATTTAGATTGTAAAGAGCTTTAGGCCCTATTTTTCTAGAAAACTGTGTGTTTTTTTTCCCTAAAATTTCAAATCTATTGTCATAAATGTACCCAAAAAAGTCTTTTTTTTTTTTTTAAATTCTACCTTCTCCATAGACAGTCATGTGCCACTTAATAGTCTGGTCAACAACAGGTCACAAATATGATGGTGGTCCCAGAAGATTGGAACAGGCTATACCATCTGGTTTAGGTGTGTAAGAGGCTCAACCAGCTACGTTTGTGTAAGTATATCTGTGATGTTTGCACAATGACAACACTGCCTAATGCATTTCGCACAACAAATCTTCATCATTGACACATACTTATACGTGATTCTGTCTCCTTGTCAGATGTGACATCTTGTTTTGACTCTCTTTACCAGAAATTAAGCACAGCAAGTTTTCTCTATATTATTACCCTTTTCAAAGAGCATTTTTCAGCTTCTTTTATCAATTTTATTCATTCCTATCATCCTAATATCTTTTATTGGCTTTGTTCCTTTCTCATTACTGCAACTAAAGAATTCATTTTCATATTTGTTGTTCATAACAAAATCATTTGAAATTGAAATTTTTTTCTCTGAAATATACCAGCATATGCATATTAGCTATTTCACAGGTTTTGCAATGAAGAGCTCTTAGGACATGGTGGTTAAGAACACGGGTTCTAGGGAACCAGCAGTTAGTGTAATGACTATGTCGCTGGACTCCCATGTAGTCGACTGTGGTTCGCGTCCCAGACCCGGTGGCTTAAAACTCACGCCGGGTGCGTGTGTGTGCATGCCCAAGATCCCGAGAGGAGAATGGAGGAGAAGGGATAGCGGCATGACCATCCCTCCTGGGGGGTGATTTCTCGCTTTCTGTCTCTATGTCTCTCTCTGAAATATTGCCTTATTAAGCCCTAGAAGACAGTCTCCTCTTGGGATTTTGGGCATGCATGCACATTTGCCAGCATGACTTTCAAGTCACCAGGCCTGGGACTCCAACCACAATCTGCCATGTGGGAGTCCAGTGCCTTAACCACTATACCACTTGCTGACCCTCCTTTTGCTTCTTAAAGTGCATAATTTATGATTTCAGAAAACATTAAAGACATTTAAAAAATAATAGTGCTGGTTTGGGGAAATGATCATAGTTAATTTGTGAAAAAAAAAAAAAAGGTGATAAGGTGATTAAGGAAGAAAGAGCCATGAAATCAGATTGAAAATGATACTGGAGTCCAGGTGATGAAAGACTTTACATACTTAAGTTCTAGTTAGGAGTCTTTTGCTGGCTGGCCCATAGCTTGGTGGTTAAAGAAACCAGATTCCACATGCCAACTATGTGTGGTTCAAATACTGGACCCTGTGGCTTGAGAAATACACCTGGTGTAACCAGCAGATGGTATACAGTTAAAGTGCTGGACTCACACATGGTAGACCATGCTTCAAGTCCTGGATCTGATGGCTTGAAAATCATGCTGGGCATATGTGCATGCATACCCAAAATCCTGAGAGGAGACTAGAGGTAAAGAAATTGTAGCATGGCCATCCCTCCTGGGGGTGGTAGTGGTGGAGATTTCTCACTTTTTTCTTTTCCTCTCTCCTTCTCTCTCTTGCAAGTGTGTGTGTCTTATGGCAAAAACCTTAGGAGGAAGGAAGGAAGGAAGGAAGGAAGGAAGGAAGGAAGGAAGGAAGGAAGGAAGGAAGGAAGGAAAAGACAGACACATGTCCCTGGCACATGTACATGCATGCCCCAAATCCTGGCAGGACTGAAAAATGGAGGAGAAATTATTGTGAATAACCATGCTCCACTGGGAGATACTTTCTCCCTCTGCCTCTCTATGTCTCCCTCTCTCGTGCACACACCCTCTGATTAAAAAAAGAAGAAAAAAAATAAAAGAGTATTTTGTACTTAAGAAAGAAAGTGACTCAATCAGAAATATAGATCCAAAGGCCATAAAATTTCAGGGCAAGGCTAGGAAACATTCCCTGTTTCATAAGGTTATTTAAAAGTCCCAGCCATAAACAAGAGGAAAGAGGACATACGGAAATGTTTTCAAACTGGCAGTCACAACCCATCAACGAACCTTACGATGACTTGAATGGCTTGATACTAATAGTTTTGAAAAATGAAATAGGGACCAGCAGTTAGCGTAATGGCTATGTTGCTGGACTCTCATGTAGTCGACTGCAGTTCGAGTCGTGGACCCAGCAGCTTAAACTCATGCCAGGTGCATGTGCGTGCGTGCCCAGAATCCTGAGAGGAGAATGGAGGAGAAGGGATTGTTGCGTGGCCAGGGGATTTCTCACTGTCTCTCTGTCTCTCTCTGTCTTTCAGGTGAGCACACGTGCCCTATAGCAAATACATCTCCAAAATAAAAAGAAAAATGAAATAGAATGTAAAATTTCAGAGGGCATCACGCCCACTAAGGGTATCGATCACTCCATTATTGTTTTTCAGGCATATGGTATTCACACATACAAGTGAGTTTGTACTGAACTGTGTTAGAAATATCTCAAACTGTGTGTTTCAGTTTAAAAAGTTGAAAAGGCAAGGCTTTTAGAGGTAAAACTGACAGAAGCTGACTGATGGTGAAATGAAGGAAGAATCAAAGTTAAAGTTCAGAAGTTTAGAAAATGAAAGGATAATACACTTCATCTTATCTTACATAGCCTCAGCCTGCTTGAGGACTTCATCTTTTTAAAGTTTCCAAGATGCCTGAATAAAGCTGGAATCCAGCCAAATCTCCCAAGTAATAGTAGTAAATAGGCACCAACATGGCATCATATCCAGCATTCCAGAAAAGCAAATGGACACAAATATGCCCCTTTTTCCAACAACTGAAATTCTACCATTACTGCATTTTCTTTTATGAATTATTGTCCATTCCAGACCGGTGGAATGATGGTCCCTTAGACCTTTTGATGCATCTGCACACTCTCCTCTTCTCTGCAACCTGTTTCTGAGTATCTCTCTCTTAATGTACAAACTACAGACAATCAGAATTAAAGGCAGGCCCCTTCTTCCTCTGAGTCATTGCTGTTTCCAAAACAGAGGTCTAAGAAAATTGTTATTACTGTTTCATTCCCCCTACTGGTTCACATAGTTGTCTCTTTCTTCTACTACATAAGA
>NW_006159941.1:418152-457987 GCF_000334495.1 Tupaia belangeri chinensis | reverse complement strand
AGGGAAAGTTGTGGTTGTTGTTTTAACTTACCTTTATCGCCTCAGTATCCAACGCTATGTCTGGTACACAGTCAAAAATTAAAATGGATGAGGAAGTGAATACATGCTAAGTCACTCACTAAATTTCAACTCTGTCTCTTAAAAATCTGCTTCGTGATTGTTCATTGTTGCTGCCGCTTAAGCATCCAGCATCTGCATCTTTCTCTCTATAATTTGACAAGCACGGACAAACTTTCAAAATACCCTTTACAACAACAAAAATGAAAACAAAAAATAATATTTTCTTCAAATTTTAAACTGTTTCCTTTTTTTCTTATACTTTCTAGAAAACCAGTCACGGTTTGCTCTCTCTCCTTTCTCAACTTGAATTTTCTCCTCTACTCTTTAACACATTTTTTTTTTTGAGAGATTTTTGCTATAGGGCGTGTGTGCTCGCCAGACAGACAGAGATATAGAGACAGAAAGTGAGAAATCACCCCCCAGGGGGGATGCCCTCTACTCCTAAAATATAGATTCTACTGATCAAACCTTTATATCCAACTACAGTTTACAGTTAATAGAGATGACAGAGATTCAGTCAGCAAAATCTAAATGATGGCAAACCCCACAGAATAAACACATTATTAAATAAAAAAACTAATAGCATATGCATGTATCCAAACTCATCAAACTGTGCACACTAAATATATGCACTTTTGCATATCAATTATATCTCAATAAAAATGTAAAACAGTAACAATAAATGAAAAAAGTAATAGCATTTAATGAAAAAAGAGAGAGGGAAATAAACATAGATGTAAAGTATATTAAACATGTTCAATGAATGAATCTTTTTTATCCAAACTCTTTTATCCAGAGCAATTTTTGACATCTATGCAAAATGGTAGAAAACTGCAGTTATTAAAATTAGCATTAAGAATATTTGATGATATTGGGAACCAGCAGTTAGTGTAATGGCTATGTCGCTGGACTCCGACATAGTCGACTGTGGTTCACGTCCTGGACCCGGTGGCTTAAAACGCACGCCGGGCATGTGTGTGTGTGTGCCCAAGATCCCGAGAGGAGAATGGCGGAGAAGGGATTGCGGTGTGACTATCCCCCCTGGGGGGTGATTTCTCGCTTTCTGTCTCTGTCACTGTTTGTCTGGCGAGCACACGCGCCCTATAGCGAAAAACTCTCAAAAAAAAATAAAAAGAATATTTGATGATATGAAGACATGATTGTTCATCTCTCTTAGGTACAATAATGGCATGATAGTCATATATATTTTCAAGTTGCCAGAAACTATGTCTGGTCACTGGAGACAGACACAGAGAGAAAGAGAGAGAGAGAAAAAAGACCCCTCATGGGGAAAGGTCTTACTACAATCCCTTCTCCTCCATTTCCCCCTCCTTTAGAGATTTTGGACATGTACACACCAATGTGTCAAGCATGTTTCTGAAGCTGGGGATCCAGGGCTTGAACCATACTGTCGACTATGTGGGATCTAGCCACCTTAACCACCGTACCACCAGCTGGCCCAAATCATATGTTTCTAAGAGATCTTATCTCTATAATTATTTCAGGCCAAAATAATTATAGATGAAATACTATCTGAGTTCTGTTCCATAATAATACAAGAGAAGAGTAAAAAATGAATGAAGAAAGAAAGAAAGAAAGAAAGAAAGAAAGAAAGAAAGAAAGAAAGAAAGACAGACAGACAGACATAGATGAAGGGCCGGCAGTTCACATGAAAATTAAAGGCTCTGGACTCCCACATGGCCAAAAGAGTTTGAGTACCAGACCTGGCGGCTTGCTTTCTCACTTTCCCTCTCTGGACAAATTAAAATAAATAAGTAAATAAATAAATAAAGTTAAAATTTAAAAAATAATAATCCTTTTTTTAAAAAATAGACAATAGATGAAACAAGGCCATGAGTTAAAATCATTATTAAAACTAGATAATGGGCACACAGGAGTTTATTATGTAATATTTGAAATATTCCCTAATAAAAAGTTAAAAAGTGGAAGTGTGTCCTGGTGTGTTTAGAAAAGCCATGCTCTAAACCGATCTCCTAGACTCCCAAAATATTCAGACAAGAAGCCATTTTAAAGCTGAGGTGTGTCCTGGTGCGTTCAGGGAAGCCATGCTCTAAATCCATCTGCTAGACTCACAAAATATTCAGACAAGATAGGCCTCAATGCACAGTAGCCAAGCATCTGAATCCCCTTAGAATCATCGAAATCTTCAGCGCTTATTGAACCTCCGGCTTTAACGAAGAAATTTCTTTCTGTTAATCTGAACTCCTGATCTTACTGTTGATACCACATTGCTAAGCACTGTGGAGGAGAGATTTTTGTCACAAAATGACCAGAAACAACCACAGAGGCACAAGAAACATGACAAACCAAGAAAATATCTCTCTCCTAAGGGAAAAGAACAATCCCTCCTCATCTACAGACAGTACAGTACAATTCATGGAAATGTCTGATAAAAACTTCAGAATATTCATAGTGACAAAACTAAACGAGATGCAAGAGCTGAGAGATAATGAGCTCCAGAAGATGCAGGAGAAAAGAGACAATGAGTTCCAGGAGGTGTTGAAGTTCTTTCATGATCTGAAAGAGGAAATATACACCATAAAAAAAAGAATCAAGTGGAGCTATTAGAGATGAAGGCTGCCCTTCAGGAAATCAAAACATCCTTCGAAAGTATTAAAAGCAGATTAGTCCATGCAGAAAATTGAATCTTGGATGTTGAAAGCAAAACCTCTGAGCTAGAACGAAGCTAAAAAAAAAAAAAAAAACTGAGAAAATAACCCCCCCAAAATGAGAATACTGTAAGAGAAATACTAGACAGCATTAAACGCCTAAACATTTGGATAATTGTATACCAGAAGGTGAGGAAACTAATAAGGGCATTAATAATGTATTTCATGAAATCTTGGAAGAAAACTTTCCAAATCTAAAGAGGCATTCAAATATCCAGACCCAAGAAATACAAAGGTCCCCTAATAGGATCAACCCAAGAAGATCTTCTCCAAGGCACATCATAACCAGACTGGTCAAATCTACAGACAAAGACAAGATACTAAAATTGGCAAGAGAGAAACATCAGGTTACTTATAAAGGTTATCCTATCAGGCTAACCTCAGACCTCTCATCAGAAGCAATACAAGCAAGGAAAGAATGGGAAAATATATTCAAGGTGTTAAGTGAAAAACAGTTTCAACCAGGAATACTATACCCAGCAAGATTATCTTTCATATGGAAAGAAAGAATAAAAACATTCTCAAATAAAAAAGACCTAAAAGAATTTGCCAGTAGCAGACCCACTCTTCAAGAAGTTCTGAAAGGAGTGCTCGACCAGTAAAACTAAAGACACATACAGAAATAAGAGAACAAAAGGCAAACAAGAAAATGACCAATGTAATGCTAGGGACAAGAAATATCAATAACAACGTAGAATGTTAACTTCCAGGATTTAAATGGAAAGATTGGAACACAGCAACACTGCATATTCAACAGAAGAGAGAGTGAACATGAGACTGAACTGGCGAAATAGAATTTTATGACTTTTGAGTAAAACATTACCGACTTTTTTTACTATGCTTTATTTTCCCCATTTAAACAGTTTACTTTCTTTTGGGTTGTTGATAGGTTCAGCAATATGTTAAAATATTTTTTCTTGTTTGTTTCTTTAAACGGAAACATAGACTTTTCTTCCTTCCTGACCCCTGTGGAATTGGAAAATATTTGGGAAAATTCTTATTTTGTGGCAGAAGGTTTATTTGCATAAGTTCAACAATGTGTGTTGTATTGATTCAGAAATTGGAAATACTCATTATTGGACAGGGCTTTGACTGGAAGGGCATATCTGCAGATTAATCAGAAAACTATAGAACTAAGGTGTATCTCAAGAAAGCCAACAGAAGCTCTTAGAAAAATGTCCTGGTATCATAAATAGTCCTGCCTGGCAGAGAGGATTAGAGAAGATATATGAAAGAATTTATAACATAAAATAACCTGGACTTTTCCAGCCCAGCATTGTAATCAGTAGAGATTGCAAAAGAGCGACCACACCAGAGGATTATTTTGAGAAAGACTTTGAAGGAAGAAAACGAGACTGATCTTTGCTAGCAGATGGTATATCACAGAATACTTCGGCAGGACTGAATCGACAAGGTTTATATGTGACTAGTGTGCTGGGCATTTGCTTTTCAACAGTTTGAGTAGTTCACATGTAAATATTTTTTCAAAAATTTTTAAAACCCAAACCATACTGTTTCTGTTGTTATAGAGTCACAAACAACATTATACTAAATTACAAGAAATATTTTGAACATTATTTTTAAAATTCAGTATTTTGAAATTTTGAAAGTTGTTTATTAACTGCCAAGAACTATGGAGTATGAGTTAAAATTTTTTCATATGTAAAGTAAATGATTGTGGAAAAATGTCAAAATAAATTAAAAAATGAAGAAAAAAAGTTAAAAAGTAATTTCCATTCCTAACATCCTACTTTTATTTATTTATTTATTTATGCATTCATTCATTTATTTGGGAGAAGTTTTTGCTATAGGGTGTGTGCACTTGCCAGAAAGACAGAGAGAGACATAGAGACAGAAAGCAAGAAATCATCCTCCAGGGGGGATGGGCCACCCTGCAATCCCTTCTTCTCCATTCTCCTCTCTGGATCTTGGACATGCACTCACATGCACTTGGTGTGAGTTTAAGCCACCGGGTTGGGGACTTGAGCGTCGACTACATGGGAGTCCAGCGACATAGCCACTATGCCAACTGCTGGTCTCATTCTACTTTTTAAAAAAATTTAATTTTAGGTGTTTGCCATAGTGTATATGGACTCACAAGAGAGAGACAAGAGAAAGACAGAGAGAGAAAGTGAAAAAATTACCCCCCAAGGGGATGGCCATGCTGCAATCCCTTCTCCATTTTTCTCTTGGGATCCTGGACACACATGCACATACACCTGGCATGATTTTTAAACCACGAGGACTGGTACTTGAACTGCTGTTGTCCATGTGAGAGTCCAGCACCTTAACCCCCATACCACTTGCTGGCTCCCTATCCTGTTTTTTAATCATTATTATTTTTGAGTACTTTTTAAGAATTATTTATTTAATTTTATTTATTCATTCATTTATTCTAATTTGACCAGACAGAGAAACACAGATAGAGAGAGAGGGAAAGTGAGAAAGCAAGCCACCAGGTCTGGGACTCAAACTGTGGTTGACCACGTGGCAGTGTCCAGCACCTTAACCACCACATAACCACGGGTCCCCTTTGTTAAGTGTTTGTATATATTCCATGAGCAAAAGAGACAAAGCAAGAGTGAAACAGAGAGAGCAAGACAGCATCCCTATCAGAGTCTTGTCAGTGCAATCCACTCCCAGCCTCAGTAAGACCTAGATAACTTTCATGAGCATGCCTAGTGTACTCAGGGAGGTCTCCGGTCATGAACTTGAACCTTCACATGTGGGTCTGCCTCACACAGCACTGACTTTTACTGCTGCACCACTGTCCCCTAGCTCCAAAATCGTACTTAAACTGTCTTGGCATAGTCACCAATGACCAAAATATCCAACTTCAAAGGCATCTTTTCAAGTCATTACCATGATCCTTGCAGTACCTGCACTGCTACCCTTCCCTACAGTTTGACAGTCTCACATTTGTTTTCAAGTCCCCTCTCCCAATTCTTTGCCTCCACTGCCCTAATCACACAGCCAAGTAAGACTATCTCTTGGGGGTGGGGGGAGAGTGCTAGAATAAGGGATTCCAAGTCTAAATTAGAGGAGGGAAAAGGGATGTGAATGAGCAGCAGAAAGAGGCTGAGAAGACAGAATTGTAATCCAAAGCCAATGTCACAGGTAAAGAGCCATAGCTTAATTCTACAGAATGAGAGAAAAACCAAAATGAAAGACATTTCTCAAAGCTTTTGTTTGACAGTTCAGAAGTAGAATAGAACCAAGGACAAGCAGAGGATCAAAGAGATCATCTTAAAAATGGCAGACAGGTGTCCTTAAGCTCCACTCTGAGCAGCCTCCATCACCTGTATGGTGGTGGCGACGACAGTCCCAGATGCCACCCTGGGCAGCAGCTTGCCTCCCTGCCAGGAATTTCTCAGACTCCTGCACCAGCAATTCCAGGTGCCTTTGGTACTCAGCACGTGTTTGAGTGCCTTCCATATGCTTAGTATATTACCCTACTTCTGCTTCTCATTTTACTTTATACCAATTGTTCTTAAACCTTTTTAAAGGCATGTACTCCTTTGGGAAAGCAATGAAAGGCAAGGACCATTGCACCAGGATAAAATGCTCATAAACACCCCCACACAAAATTTGGCATGTCATTTATTTTACTGCATTAGAAATTTACTTCAAATATGTAGACTGTAAAACAATCTTCCTTATGTCACAAAATTTAAAAACAGTCATTCTCTGATTATAGAAAAGGAGAAAAGCAAACTGTATATGCAAAATAAAGCGACCTGTGTTCAAGAGAATATCTCAGTAGTGTTTTCTTAGCTGACAGCAATGTTGTAAGTGTGCATTCATGATTAGGGACATTCGTGTCATTGCTGGATACTCAACCAGCTTTCAATTTTCACTTAGTTAATACCTAGAGCTAAAAAATCTTACTCCTTAAGTAAGAAAGAAGGAACAAAAATATTTTACTTTGTTCCTTCTGTGAGACAAGGGTAAGTGTCACAAGGTGGGTTTCCTAGAAAGTAGAATGAAAGATGATTAGCACACAGGACGTTTATTAGGGAGTGCTGTTGGATATAACACTGTGGAAGGGTAGAGAAGAAAGTAGGATTGGACAGAAAAAGAGGTTAACTGCAAGGCAGCCTCCAGGAAGACCTCAGTTACCACAGGGGAAGACCCTACAAAGTTATCCTGAGCTGGGGCAAGGGCCAGGCCATTATGCTTCCGTATCAATCAATCATTGGTCAAAAGCTACCCCAGTAAGACTGTGCCCTTGAGTAAGGGTGTGTTTTTCAGCCAAAGCAATTCCTGAAGAAAGCTGGCAGCTGAGGAATATCTCCCAGCAGGACTTCCAACAGCTCTCCCAGATGCTCAGGAAATAAATTCTTCACTCACAGAGGAGGATTTGGGTAGCACATGACAGTATCCACTACAGGAGAGTTTATCAAGAAACACCAGAATTCTTAACACTCTTCAAACTGAATTCTTCTCACATTATTTTCTATATGTCCAAGTCTATATTGTCATCCTTGACATTTTAAAACCTTTCCAATTTTGACCACTGAGAAACAGCTAGCAATTCATCACTTTTCTCTTCAAACGATAGATACTTTCTCAGCACTAAAAATCTCACAAGAATCCTCTCTCCCAGAAAGGCCAGTAGTTGTTTCAACCTGTTTCAAAAGAGTTTCTTTTTTTTTGTTTCCTTCAGATTTTTGAGTCAAATATTTACCTCAAAAATGTATGTAGACGTTGTCCACAAAGTAAGCCAAGTTGTCTTGGAACACTATCTGGTTAACTACTCTGAGAGTGGCTTTCCCTCTCACTCAGAGAAAAGTGAAATACATAACTAAATATGATAAAGTATGTTAAAGTCTTCATCTCTGGAACACCTAAGATCTTCCTGAGGCAGAGAAGGCCCTTAAATTATTTTTTCTATTTATGGCTAAGCTTCTGGAAAATACACAGATTTAAACCTGTGGCTCAGAAAGCCGTGATTCTCAAGTCAGGGTGATTATTTGGAAAGTCCTTCATTACAACAACAAAATATGACATAATTTGGAGCATTGCAGATACCACATTTATTCATAGAAGACTGTTATTTTTCTTTGACCAAAAACTTATAAAACAGGAATTCTTTTTC
Organism: Tupaia belangeri chinensis; assembly: GCF_000334495.1. NCBI lineage: Eukaryota > Metazoa > Chordata > Mammalia > Scandentia > Tupaiidae > Tupaia > Tupaia belangeri. The sequence continues at coordinate 450,139 of NW_006159941.1, read as the reverse complement.
AACGGCATCAACATGCACATAACAGAAGAAAACCAGAGGAGATGGTGCTCTGAAAGACCTTTTATCAATCTAAAGGAAATTGGGGAAATATCAGTGATTCTTTCGTGGATGACATCCTTTGACAAAGGGATGCATTCAATTTTCTTCTGCCTCTTTAATCATTTATAGAGCACTTAGAATTTTCGTTAATTTTGGTTCTCACCAAAAGAAAAGTTCTCACAAATTACTTTCTTTGGATATGAAACAAACAACCTTACTATAAAAATAACAAACTGAATATTTATTAAGGACCTTCTCTATACCATCTAGAATTCTAAGTACTTTTCTTGTATTATCTCAATTATTTTTTCACAATAGCCCAATGAAGTACTACTCTTATTCCCATCTTACAGATGAGGAAACTGATAGGAAGTGAGGTTAATTAACTAGCCTACCCACCTAACTAGCAGGGGTGAGGCCAGGATCCAAACGTGTGCTGGTCGACTTCCGAGATTCAGAGTTTGTTGTCTTATCTACACTAGATGGTGTTTCAAGCATCTTAGAGGATACATGTTAGTTTGGAAGTTGTTTCAATAGTTCTAAATGGAACCTTTCTCTTGTCAAAAAAAAATTCCATGTTGCCTGGTATGCTTTCAGGGTTACACACACAAGCTGCTTCTTTAGCCTCATGCTTCTTTAGACAGGACTTGGCCACAAAGCAACATAGTGGCCCCCATGCTGCATGTTCAGCAATGAAAGTAGAACCAAAGATATCCAGCTCCTTGTTGACATTTCCCAATTGAGGCCAGATCCAAAGCAAACAAAGGCAAATTTTTATAATCAAATAGCAGGGTATTGTATTTAATCCCCATAGATTAAAAAAAAATATTTCAATATCTTAATGTGGGGGATAATGACAAATACACATCGCTTGAGTGTGTATATTTTATACCTATTTGTGGCATGTGCTATTCTTTGCTTTCTCCACAGATTAATTCTCTGCTCTTCCCCACCTTCCCTGTACCTCAGAGGCTGACCTAGAGACTACACCATCCTATGCTGATAGACTTTGGTTGGATTCCACCAATAGGAAGCTTCAGTAGTATGGGCAGAGGACTGGAAAAGACAAAAGTGGAGCATTTATTTCCTGTTCCCTCTTGCTTGGTGCTGGTTTGTTTTGAAGCTGAATCCTTCTAGGACTACAGCCCCTCCTCAGCAGTCCTTCCTCCATGGTGCCAGGATTCTTTGGATATCCCAATAGAGCCAATCTCTTGATGCCTCACTATTCCTTATTGGTTTTCCTAATTCTGCCTACAGCTGTGTAAACAGTTTCAATATTAAATGTGTTTCAATAGTACCATTAGGGTGGAATTCTATCTCCTGTTGGGATTCTAACTGATCTAGAGTACAAGAGTATAATCCACTAATAAAAATATTTGAGATTCAGGGGCTGGGTGGTGGTGCAGTGGTTATACAACTACACTCACATGACTGAGGTCCTGGGTTTGCATATAAGGACTTCCCTGAGCATGCTGGGTGGGTGCGTTCATGCCCATGATTTGGGCCAGCTAGAACTGAGGATGAAGACCCTAGCAGGTGTAACTGTCCTGCTGTCTGTCTACCTCTCTCTTGTGGAAAAAAACAAAATATATATTTATAAAATATATTTGCTACACAAAAAATTAAAATTTTAAAAATAAGAGGAAGCAAAAGAAATAAAAACAGTCATTTTGAATGTCTAAGTCATAACTCCCTTGAAGGCCATGCTTGCTAGTGCTCTATCCTATCTTTCTGGGTGAGTCTCATCTTGTACCATCTGTTTTCTTGAACTCAAAGAGTGACCCTTGGACTAGCAGCTTCGGCATAATCTGAGAGGCATTCGAAATGCAGGATCTCAAGACTACCCCAGACCTACTGAATCACATCTGTAATGTAAAAGATCCCTAGCTATTCATATTTATATAAAAAATTGAAAAACACTGACTACAACTAGAATGCTGAGTATCTTTAGTATAGCATTTTTCGAATGGAGTCACAGGGGAAATTTGCCATTTAGGGCATTTGTCAGTGTTGGGGGGAGCCTGCTTGTCACAATCAGGAAGAGCTATTGGCATCCAATGGTAGACATGGGGGGTCCTGATAGACATTCTGCAGTGTACCAGATAGCCATCTAAACCAAAAAATGATCCAGCCAGCATATCAGTAATGGTGAGAAGAGAGACTCTCTGTCCTTCTTACCTTGCAACCCGCTGACCCATATTTCATCAGTCTAAAAGATATCTCCATCTAAATATCTAGATATAACCTAAATTCTCTCTTCCCAATCACCACCATCACTTCCAGACCTAAAAAGCCTGTAGGCCTAAATACATTCTTTTCCAGGTTAGGAAAGTGGGAATTATCTTAAATATCTCACCTTACCTCACCCTGTCACCACATCTGGTCACTCCCTCCTGCTCTGCACTCCCTGATACCCTGGAGTGCCCACCCCTCCTCACCTCATCTACCACAAGAGCCTGTCGGCAGATTCTCTGTTGGCTGGCTCTCACCAGGCTAGTCCATTTCTCACACTGGTACTTGAGTTGTTGTCCTAAGGACAAACACAGTCCTCCTACTTTCCAACCTCAAAACTTTTTCTTGGTTTTCCAATACTCAGTACTCAAGGTTCAAGAGAGCATCCTCTGGATTTGATTAATTTGGTTCATACAGTACTTTTAAAATAGGGAGATTTAATATAAAACTTGACTTCTCCAGCTTCTCTTTAAAAAAGTACGATTATGTATCAACCCTGCGCTCAGAGTCCCCATAGATTGCTTTTACTTTCTCTCTCTAAGGGTTGTGAGCTCTTCAGTCTGCCTAATTTCTGACTTGAGCTCATAAGCAATTTGACTTATAGAGTATATCAAAAAGCCTGAAGCTTGATTTTATAACACTGGTGACTGAAATGATTTTTTTCTTTTTTTGGAGAGGTTTTTGCCATAAGGCGCATGTGCTCTCCAGACAGAGACAGAGAGACAGAAAGTGAGACATCACCCCCTAGGGGGAATGGCCACGCCACAATCCCTTCTCCTCCATTCTCTTTTCGGGATCTTGGGCACGCACGCACACGTGCCCGGCAAGAGTTTTAAGCCACTGGGTCTGGGACTCAAACCGTGGTCGACTACATGGGAGTCCAACGACATAGCCATTACACTAACTGCTGGTCCCTGAAAATGACTTTTTAAAGAGATTTTTGCTACAGGACAACATGTACTCTCTGGAAAGACAGAAAGAGAGAAATCATCTTCCAGGGAATGGCCATGCCACAATCACTTGTCCTCCATTCTCTTCTTGAGATTTTTGAGGCAGGCACCCACATGCACCCAGCATGAGTTTCAAGTTGGTGGGTCTGGAACTTCAATCACATTTGGCCACAAGGGAATCCAGTGCCTTAATCACTATACCACATGCTGGCCCCGACTGAAAATGATTTAAATTTACCTTTACACTGCATTCTCCCCCTTACCTTCCTCCCACACAAAAACAGATATTGAAAATTATTGAATATTTGAACATACACATTATCTCAAAAAGTTGAGTAAGTTACTTCATTTCGCTTACTTGGCAAATATCTATACACTATTATGTGCCAGGCATTGTTCTAGATTGTGGAGGGCACTAAATGCGGAAGCCATCTTGAGCGTTTGTCCCATCTCTCACTCCCTCCCCCAGGGAACCTGTTCGACTGTCCCCCAGGTCAGGACACTAGATGTAGGGGATACAGTAAAAAGCAAAAAATAAAAGACAAAGTGCTTCCTCTCATGCAAATCATCTTCAGCTGAGGGAAGCAGAAATAAGCAAACATCGGTGTTGGTGGGTGATGAGAACCATGGAGAAGACTGGAGCAGAGATGAGGATGAAAGTGATGGCAAGAGGGAGGCCATTACTCTTCTGTGTAATGTGGTCAGGAAGGCCTCTCTGGACCTAACACATGTAAGGAAGGAAGCTAAGGAGACCTGGAGAAGAGCAGCATGGGAAGCCTTGGAGTTGGAATACACATACACACAGGGTATCCAGGAATCTGCAAGTGGGGTATTGTTGCTGGAGCCAAGTGGGCAGCTTGATGGAGGTGGGAAGTAAGACCAGATGAGTGGCAAAGGCATTAGATTATGTAGAGTTTTATAGGCCTGGGGGGGGGTCTATGAGGAGTAGAATAAAGACCCATTGCAGGGTTGGAGCAGAGGCAGCACATAATGACACATTTAAAATAAATCACTGACAAACAGATGGCGTAAAGGTTATGTCACTGGACTCCCACGTATTTGACCATTGTTCACACCCTAGACCTGGTGACTTAAAACTCACACCGGGCACACACATGTGCATGTCCAAATCCTGAGAGGAGAGGGGATTGGAGTGTGGCCATTTCCTTTGCGGGGTGGGGGGAGGGATTTCTCACTTCTGTCTCTCTGTCTCTCTGTGTCTCTCCAGCAAGCACATGTACCTTATAGCAAAAATTGCTCAAATTTCTCAAAATAAATAAATAAATAAATAAACAAAATAAATCACTGTATGGAAAACAAACTTTAGAATGGCAGGGGTAGAGTCAGGGAGACCGGTTAGAGAACTTTAACAACAGTCCATTGTGATATCATAATAGTGATGAAGTCAATGATGTTTATATGTGATATTACTCTGACATAATTATATATATAATAATTTTCAAATCATAAGCTTCCTACCATCTTGACTTAAGACATAGCATAAATAATACCAAGAGAATAACTTATGTTGATGAGACCTGATGAGAGAGTCCATGCTATTAACTAACATTACTAAGAAGTCATTCTCTCTCTTTTTCTTTTCTTTTTTCTTTTCTTTTCTTTTTTTTTTTTTTTTTGCTATATGGTGCACGCCCTCACCAGGACAAAGAGAGACAGAGAGACAGAAAGCAAGAAATCACCCCCCATGGGGGATGGCCATGCCACAATCCCCTCTCCTCCATTCTCCTCTTGGGATCTTGGGCACGCACACACACGTGTCCAGCGTGAGTTTGAACCACCAGGTCTGGGACTCTAACCACGGACGATTACATGGGAGTCCAGCGACATAGGGGGTGGTAATCATAGAAATTGTTGTTAAAACTGGACTGGCTTTGGGTTAAAAGTTGTTGAAGCTGGAGGCCAGGTGGTGGAGCAACATTAATGTAATTGGACCCACATAAGAGATGTCCTGAGTTCACATCCTCAGACCTACCTGAGCACACTGCATACACATGTAACCAGTGATCTGGGCCAGCTGAGACTGGCATGAAACTCTGTCGGGGGTCTCTCTCTCTCCCCCCCATTGTGATACATCTCTCTCTATATATATACGTGTGTGTGTATATATATACATATATATAAATATATATGTGTCACTCTGTATCATGGAAGAAATAAACTTTTTCAAAAAGTTTGTCAGAACATTAAAAAACAACAAAAAAATTGAAGCTGGAAGATAGTTACCTACAAATTTATTATACTGTTATAGTTTTGTCTATTTTGAATAGGAAATCAAAATGTTTCTATTTGGGGGACCAGCAGTTAGCGTAATGGCTATGTTGCTGGACTCCCACGCAGTCGACCACGGTTCGAGTCCCAGACCTGGTGGCTTAAACTCACGCCGGGCGCATGTTTGTGCGTGCCCAAGATCCCAAGAGGAGAATGGAGGAGAAGGGATTGCAGCGTAGCCATCCCCTCTGGGAAGTGATTTCTCTCTTTCTATCTCTCTGTCTCTCTCTGTCTATCTGGCAAGCACACGTGCCCTATAGCAAAAACCTCTCAAAAAAAAAAAAAGTTTCTATTTGGGAAATTTGAAGTAAAGGATTTTTAGATTAGCATTTAAGGTATTATCATTATCATTCTAAGAAAGCTTTAAATGTGTATTTCACTACTTCCGTAACTATTCCACATTTAAAATGAAAGCTGTATTTGATAGGTTTAATAAATGAATAATAATAGACAAATTCTAGGGTCAGCCTGGTGGTCTAGAGGTTATGGAAGCCAGATCCCACATCGGCAACCGCAGTTCACATCCTAGCCCTAGTGGTTTGAAAAACGTGCTGGGTGGACGCACATGCATGTGTGCCCCAGATCCCAACAGGACGGCGAGATGAGGAAGGAATCATGGCTCGACCAAGCTCCATTGCAGGGTGTTTCTTCCTCTCATTTTTAGTCTCTCCCTCTGGCAAGTGCGTGTGCCTTCAGGTGACAACAAAAAGGAAGGAAGGAAGGAAGGAGAGAAAGCAAGCAAGAAAGAAGGAAAAACAGACCTCTAAAATAATCTGTGAACAATATGAGGAGAATTTTTTAAAACACCGAAAGTCTAGAACACTAGAATATCTGACAGCAATTCTCTTGACTATTTTTCAGACATAATAGCTTTAATCCTTATCATACTAGCTTTTAAGAGGGTGAGATACTTATTCCCATTAAGGCCTGCTAGATCTAGTCTCCCAAATGTATTTAATAAATTGCACCTTCCTTGAAAAGAAAAGGTGATGGACTGAAAAATGTTTAGCTCAACCATGCATAATTGATAGGCTCCCTAGTGCAAATAAGTGTCTAATAAATAATTAAATTTAATCTCATTATGAGAGTTTTCATAATGGGATAATTTAATTAAATGAAAGCCAAAAGGGTTTCTAAGGGTTGAAAGATGCTAATGTTGCTATATTTGGCTAATGGTCTGGGGATGCTGTAGTGAAGAAAGTAATTCACATGGGTGCATGCATTATTTAATGAATCCCTCTGAGATGGAGGAAAGGACAGATCAATGATAACTTGTCGTTTTATCATTGCTTACAAAGCACAATTAAACAACCTAGGATATGTTAAAGGGAGAAGACATGGGAGAAAACACGAATAATTCTTTTAAAAGACAAAGTAGCTATAATCCATAATATTACACTGAATGCAGTTTGCTAAGATACACATTTTTTCCTATGTCCCGTTATTTCACTTTTATCTACTACCAAGATGAAAATAAATAAAATCTCATAAGCTGCTGGAGAGTCGGGTCAGCTCTGGCTCTAAGTGAAAGTAATAATGGATATAGCATGTATATCTGATACTAAAAAATTGATAGCTGAGTCATGAGGGACCCATTAACAAGCTTTTTGAGTGAGCAGAGTTTTGTGCCTCAAGTCTCCAGAAGCACTTAGCCAGACTAGAATAGTAAAATTGTAGTCTAAGTAGTTATCTCAGTTACAGGTGATCAGTTATGGATTAATACGAAGGTGAAAGGCATCATTTTTTTCTATCAGACATTAGTTTTAAAAGCATCATTTTTGTGAGGCAAAGGTGCAAACACCACAAAATTTGAGTAAAGTTGTCCAGGCAGTTTTTCAATCCCCCCCTCCCCCCCTACAATTAATATGGTAAATAATTCAGTGTGGTCCAGATTTATTTTTAAAAACTTCAGGTAACTTTTCATGTGGTGGTCATGTCCAAATTTGCATTTAAAACAGCACAGAACTAACCTATCAGCCTCAGAGGATCAGGCCCTCTATGGGGCAGATGGTTCATCCCCTGAAACCTGAGTCAGAGGGCTCTCTGAGTCTTGAAAAGAGGCACCTTGTTTACAGGAAAACTCCTTGTTTTCATCAGGGATAAGGAGATGGATGGGTAGTGGATCATTACTTCAATCCCAGGGGTGATCAATCAGTTTCTTTCATGTTGGTGCTGTTACAAGGAATCCCACTGGAACTTTGATAAATGTTTCCCCTGAATAGGTATTTATCATAGAGTTAAAGAACTCTGGAAATGAAAGGACCTGAGACATCTCCTAGTCCCACTGCTTTCTTCTAGGATAAGGAAAATCAAGGCCCAGAAAGGTGTCTTACTCAAGGTCATCCAATGGTTTATAAGTGGCAGAACTCAAAAAAACAAATAGTGGGTATTCTGAGAGTCAGTCTAGGGACTTTTCTCCTGTCAAGTGGACCAAAAGGAACTTTTTAATGACGGTAACATAATAGTCAGTGTTTCCCAAAATCTATATCCATCACTACAAGCTCAAGTGTGTGTGTGGTGGGAGGGGCAATCTGCAGACAAAAAAGTCCCGAAGGTCGTGGAAATAAATGATGCTGCTCTTTGAACAGCTGTTTGATGGTGGCAGTGGTCAACCATAGGTTACACAAATACAGTGAATTGGCTTTGTCCAGCTCTTCTTTTGGCTTCCTCCAAACTTCCTCCCTTCTCTCTAACCTTCAATTAAGACATATGGGATGTCAAAAAGGTACCTTCAACTAAACTAATGTGTTCCCAGCAGCTGCCGCTGCACCTGCAAAATGAACAATGGGTTGTGTTGTCCATGTTTATACATGTGTGCAAAGGGAGGGATACAGGTTGGTACAGAGCAAAGGGAATCTTAAGATTTGAAAATCATTTACATCAATATTCAAGGTAAGGTGGGTAGCATTTTGACAAATAATTCTCTATAACTACCGATTTTTAAAAGCGATGCATTTTTTGATAGTGGTTTGATACCTCCTTTCATATACATACGTGTGTGTGTGTGTGTGTGTGTGTGTGTGTGTCTGTGTGTGTTTATCTGAATGTCTGGCTTCAGTTATCGTAAAGATGAAAATTCTCTATCTGGACATTTCTTATGCAATGAACGCCCTTTCTGCTGAATGATTCTGAAAAACCAATGGTCACTTGCCTTGGGTGGGGATTTATTTTGCATTGTTTTGTTTCACTGGAAAATTCAGTAATAAACCGGTAAGCTTTTCTGGGGTGGGGGAGGGAGAGAGCACACAATATATGTAACACCTTTTCTAATCCACTCACCCTCTAGAGACACAAAGGGTCTTATGGGCTAAGGCTATTGTCTCTCTAAAAACTATTTTGAAATTACTGATCTTTGGTAAGGGGAATGTGAGTATCCAGGGGACAGAATATGCAATGCCCCAGGCACACCCATTCCTAATCTGGTCAAAAGTAAGGTTTTGTCTTACTTTGTGGTTGTCTGTGCCTTCTTAAGGAAAGGAACCTATCTGCAGGTACCCGTCTTTACTAGAAACAGTAACTACTATAAGACATGTATGACTGTTGTCATTTGATACATGAAAACTACAAACTCAGAGACCTTCAGATTCAACATATTCTAATAAAGTATTTTTTATTCTTCAAATTTACAAGAAAAATCCTTAGTTAAATTGATTATTTTCCTTCAGAGAAACCAAATAATACCAATAATTTGCAATAAGTATATGTTCATCATCTTTCTTGTTTAATGAGCATATTCATACATTCTGATTATATGTCTGCAAACAGGATTAGTGATCCATGACAGAAACAGTGAGGAGAAGTGTAAGTATCTCTTTGGTAAATTCATTTAATGTACTTAAATATAAATTACCACTATTTGAAATGGTCTGATTAAATAATTTTGATTTTTCTCCCTGTATACTCACAGTGTTTTTTTTTTCCATAAAATTGCTTATAATAAACTAAAGACAACTCTTGATTCAAAAGATACATATTTCCAAACAACTCTAGAGTTCCTCAAAAAGTAGAGGCAGGACCTGAAAACAACTGAGTGGATACACAGGTTGGACAGCAACATAGGATCACACTCTAGCTAGCTATTGGTCTTACTTTGTTCCTTTGTTCTTTACAAATGCTTCTACTCTTTTTCAGCCTTAGGTTGAAGTTAAGCAACAGCTTCATATATTTAGAAAACAGCTGGCACAGATTTTCCCCTTACAGAAGTTGCAGACTTCCTATTACTCTCAGATACACAACAAAAAGCTTGATCGACCCACCTAAAAAACATCCACTACTTGCTACAGGGGCTTCCTAAGACACCACCTATTGCAGGCCCGTAGATTTTTCAACAATATAATGTTGTTTAGAAAGTACATTTCATGGGCCATCACGTAAGAAATCAGATTTCCTACCATTATAGTAGTCAGACCCACAATTCCCTCCTTGACATACATAGGCCCTTGGGAGTCAAAATTCAAAGTTCAGAAGGTAATGATAATTTATTAATACAAAGTATGTAAGAAAACAAGCATGACTGTTGGTTCTCAGAAAAAATTTCTAGTATCAAACTTGAAATATCCTAAAATGCTTTGCTTTGGAAGAATTCTGGGGTCTTATATTCATGAGCATGCACTGTATATGGTTTATTTTCATGAGGACATATGAGGAGACTTCTAAATGTTTGTAGGAAAATGGAATTAAAGCATGAACTTGTTTTTGGTGTAAAAAAAATGAAATCGAAGCATAGATTTTTTTTTCATTACATACAATTTCTATAAACTTTTTAAAGACACCTTATAAATTATCTCAAATCTAACGCCCACCTTAAAAAAAAAGTGGAGGCCATTTAAATAAAAATGTAAGAGGCTGAATTACCCTGACTAGGAACACTGACCTCAGTAAGATGGCAGAACTGTCAAATGTCACCGGATCTGCTCAGCTGGAGAAGTGTGTTTGTAGTGGGCTGCACATTTTTTGCTTTGCTCTACAGGATTGATGCTAGTTCCCCTTGAACTTTCTGCCTCTAAGGTTTTTCATTTTACTGTGAATAAGGCAAAAAGCCATTTGCGACTTTCCGGGTGTCTCTCCTCACCCTGGCCTGATGGATGGTTTCCTATGTCCTGCCAGGTTACCCCTGCCTTTCTACTCTCTCGACTGGGAGCAGTGCTATCAGAACTTAGTAGAAAAGTCACCGAAAACTCTTGAAGAAAACCCAGTAGAACTCCAGAAAGGAAAAGAAAACTTCCTGAACCATTTTCTACCTCATTTCCAAGAAAACACACACTAAAAACCTGGTTTCTGAAAGAAGGAGGGATTGAGAAAGCAAACACTTTTGAAACAGTAAAATATAATTTGTAAAACTAAAGTGTGCTAATGATTTTTACAAATCTAAAAAGGTTATCCCCTGATATTTTTTATGAAGTATATGAAATTTTCACATTAGTTTTAATGATTGCATGTTCCTAAATGTAATTAAACATTTCCCATCACACATACACAATTGGAAAATTATCTTTGTGTACTGCAGGAAGTGGGAAGTTTCTCTCATCTAAAGAGCTTGATATCAACAAGCACCTGATTCTTTTCCAGATTTAGATATTCTTGGGTCATACAAAGGTATCTTCTTTAAAGACAGAGTTCTCCCTTAAATCGTGTGCATATGTATGTGAGGCTACGTAGGCAAATGTACTTGTTTGCTTTGGTATCACTGGAATCATGTCACAATGTTCTAACCCTACAAAAGCATGGTTGCTAGAATAAGCTGAAAGGACAGTACTCCAGGCAGAGTAATTCAGGGAGTTCTGGTGGAGATACTGAAAGGAGCCAGCACTGAGAGGAGATACCGCCAATGGTGGGGAAAAGGTACAAAAGAGAAACTCTGAGACAAACTCAGCTCTACGCTGGATGTCCAAGGCTCTTCAATAGCAGAAATGTGGAAGGGCCTGATAAAAGCCATTTAGACATAAGGCTGAATTTTGTATGATAGACCTTTATATTTATTTTGCTAGAATGTTTGGAGTAGGAGAATGAAACCAAAGAAAGAAATATGATATCATTCATTCTGGATGATATTTTATAATTTGGAGTGAGAGTATGCACTTTAGTTAATCATACACTTTAATATGAACTAAACTGATTATTGTAGACAATTTCCTTATATAACCATAAAATGCAAAGCACAGTTGTTACTAATGTGATATTATGACTTTTAAGAGAACTTTTAATTGCAATCTTGGTTCATTCTCACATGTAGACTACTATAGTTAAATTTTTTCCCCAAAAATTATTGTGTTGAGCCATTACAATGGGATTAATGAAGTGAAAACTTGATCTAATTCTTGTATTGAAGTGTGGGGTTTTGGGAAAAAGATTAGAGATAGGATGATTAGGGCAGGGTCGTCATGATTGAGTGTTAGTGGGTTGATAAGGAAAGAAAAAGAGAAACAGACCAAAACATGGAATACAAATAATTCTTTCACTGCGTGAACTCACCATCCTCTCTATTTTTGTTGCCCACATTGTGAAGTAATTTGCTTGATGCCAGCCTCATGCCTTTGGACCTTCCAGGACACCAGAATCATGAGACCTAAATCTCTATCCTTTATAAATCACCCACTGTTAGGTATTTCTGCCAGCAACACAGTAATGAACTAAGACAGGGACATTAACGAAGTATTAATAGAATTATCATTGACAAATGAAGTATCTTTGAATTGTAAGAGCTGAATAAAGAACAGTAACCACAACTGGATGACAGGATATTAGACATGCACAATGTATTTGCTCTTCCAGGTTTACATGTACCAAAGAATCCTGTCAAAGAGACATCCCTGAGGGTTAACTGGTAGAGTGGTGGTTAAGTCCCTGACTAAGTGGCTTGAAAAACACATTGGGCATGTGTGCTTGTGTGCTCAAATCCTGAGAAGAAAATGGAGAAAGATTGCAGTGTGGCCATCTCCCCCAGTGGGTACTTTCTTATAGTTCCTTATATTCTCTCTCTTTCTGATGAGTACACGTGGAAGAAGGAGGAGGAAGAGGAGGAGGAGGAGGAGGAGGAAGAGAAATAAAGAAGTAGCACTAGAGAGATTAAATGAGAGAAAGAGTTGGGAAATCAGGGAAGAAGAAGTATCAAGAGAACCACCACACAAGGACAAGAGGGACGTGCTCCCCTGTCAGGCCCTGACCTAATAGGATAGCTGTCATTGGGAAGCATTAGTCCTCAGCCTTGCTCTTAGAAAGGGTATGACCTGAGTCTTGATTGGGTTCCTTGTTCTATTTAGACCCTTTCCCCAACATTTAAACAAGAAGATCTTCAAAAGAGAAATGTGATGTACTCAAAGCCTTTTACAACAGCAAGTATCAATAACTTAGAATATTGCTTTATAAATGAAAATATTAAATTCCAAAACAAAGCCCTTTCATGTTGCAGTGGTTGAACTCCTAATTATTATTTATATTTTTTTCTAAAGTGGGTATTTATTTTTAAGACAACAGCTTTTAACATACGACTGAAATTTTTGTCCTATGTAAAACAAAATGCATGCATGAATCCCTGAAGATTCCCAAAGGAAAAGAGAAAAGGAATAGGAAGAAGACTCAGAATGAGAAATTGGAAGCCATTACCTCAATGATCGTAGCATGTACAGTAGTATAAATCATGACAACTGGCGAGCTGACATGGTTTCTAACACAGTATAAGGTGGCGTGCTTCAAAGCACTTACCTTGCCCTTGCCTTCTTCAGTGTGAAGGATCTAAACTTGGAAGCGGTTTTGAAGCTCTCATTTTTGTTCTCTTGAAAATCACACTTTTTTTCCCATCTCTTTTTAGATGTTGAAGTTGGCCCTGACGTTGCTTCAGATGAGTTTACACGAGACAAGCCCTGCTTAACGGCAACAACTTGCAGACTGTCCTTCCTTTTGACATTGTTTAGTTAGCTTATTAGATTGTCTCCCCTGCTGTTTAATGACCTGGTTGTAGTTTTGTCTTATGGATTTTCTTTTTAAATGATAAACATTTAAAACAAGAGAAAATAAATTTCCCAGGCATCAAACCAAAATATACACAGACATGGAACACTTAAGATAAATTCATTGAATGCAACTGATTAACCTGAATCACCTGTATTTTTTTAGAGAGATTTTTGCTATATGGTGCGTGTATTCACCAGAAAGACATAGAGAAAAAGACAGAAAGTGAGATATCACCCCCAGGGGGGGAACGACCACATCACAATCCTTTTTTCTCCATTCTCCTTTCGAGATTTTAGACACACATGTACACACACATGGCATGAATTTCAAGCGTCCAGGTCCAGAACTTGAACCATAGTCAGCCATGCAGGAGCCCAGCAATGTAACCATTATTTCATCTGCTGGTCCCATTACCTGCACTGCTATCATTGCCTCATTGAAGGCTTCTGAATAAACCATAAACTTCTCTCACCTCATTGTGGGCTGAGATGGTATCTCCTTTTATACCTTATATAATGCCTCTTGAAGTCATTGATTTAAAAATTAATATGCTAATACACAGAATGCCAAATGCAGTTCAACAAATATGCTAACAAACAAAACAAAAAACCAGGCAAACCTAATGCATTTCAAAGCTTGTTAGAGCTGAAGCAGTAATATCATTTGTATCTTCAGGAAAAGGTCATATGGGTGAATCTTCATTGGCTTGTGACCATGTTTCCATTAAGTGAATCAGCTGAGATGGGAAAGCAGATTTTTGGTTCACAGGAGAAAGAATTACTGATTGATGGCTTTTTCAAGATGGATTTCCCAGAAAAGCTTTGTTTAGGTGTTATTTTGTTTTATTTTGGGGGGAGGATGGAAGTAGCAGTGGGAGAGGCATGGAGAAGCACTTATTTGAGATAGGAGAGTATTTAATAAAATGTATTTAATATAACATTAGTTACTGCTTTAAAACATTAATATCAGGCTGGCCCCACAGCCTAAGGGAGTCCATTCCCACGTGGCTGACTGGGATCAAATCCCTGCCCAGTGGCTTGAAAAATACACTAGGGGTGTGTGCGTGCTCAAAATCCCAACAGGATGGTGAAATAGAAAAGGGATTGTGGTGTGACCACACCCCATTGGAGGGGATGCTTTCTACAATTCCCCTCTGTCTCTTTGTCTCTCTCTATAGGAAGTGCTTGTGCCATCTGGCAATTAAAAAAAAAGAAGAAAAATTCTAAACATTAATACCACCTATGTTATGTGTCAGTGATGAATTTTTAAAAACTTAATGAAATTCTGGAATAGGATGTAGGTAATTGTTCCAAACTAAAATAATTTCATGAATTTAAATGTATACAACTTCCTTCGTATAGAAAAAAGTCATAATGCAAAAATACATGAATAGGGTCAATCTTCAAGGCTTAAACTTGCAAATGTCTTCTTTTATCTAAACGCCGGAAAAAGCAAATGGGGAAATACTCTGTACAGAACAACATGAAATGCACAAACTTTCCTAGAACTAGACCCTACTGTAGCCAATTCCGCCCCATTGGCTAGTCTTGCTACCTCCATCTGAATAAGAAACACTGTTAAATTTAACAAAGAACATCTGTTTTTCATTTGAGGTGCATTGGCCTGTTCATTAAAGTATCCTAACTGCTCTTTTCTTTTTCTGTTTCACAATAGCTTTTCTTTCTAATACTATTGGTTGTTCAGCATGGGATTTAAAAACCTCGGAATCATTGTGGCATTTCCTTTGAAAAATGCCAGGAGAAACAGAGAAAGCTGACATGTCTACGTCTAATACTGTTTTATTACCTTTCACCTTTTCCATACTTCCTACGGGTGTTTATTTTCTACAATTATTCAAGTGGGCTTTGCTGAACCTGAATACCCCAGAGGCCTTCATGGCTGTCTACTGGGAGGCCCAGGAAAGCAGAGCTTGAAAGCGAATTATTGGAATAAGCTCCTTTGATCACAGTATTTGGTCACTTCCTACAGGAGTAGAAAATATTTCAAATAGTTTAAAAGTGATACCTCAGAGGTTGCTTCATTTTGTCAAGTTGTTTGAATATATAACTTACCTTCATTGTCAAAGTCATCATTTTTCAGACACTTGTTTTCTTGACAGCACTAAGCCATTAAAATTAACAAGCAAACTTGGATCAGACCTGTCAGATTAATCAAATTGCATCTAAATATGAGGATGCTAAAGAAGGTTTGTGGAAAAATGGAAAGTATGAGTTCATTTTGGTGAAAAGAATTTTGAAATCCACATGTAGTTTTTTGTTTGTTTTTTTTTATAGAGGTTTTTGCTATAGGGCACATGCACTCACCAGACAGACAGAGACAGAGAGACAGAAAGCGAGAAATCACCCCCTGGGGGGATGGCCACGCCGCAATCCCTTCTCCTCCATTCTCCTCTTGGGATCTTGGGCACACACGCACACGCGCCCGGCGTGAGTTTTAAGCCACCAGGTCTGGGACGCAAACCATGGTCGACTACGTGGGAGTCCAGCAACATAGCCATTATGCTAACGGCTGGTCCCTCCACGTGTAGTTTTTTCATAATAAACATTTTTCATAAACCTTTTGGAGACCCTTCGTATAACCAAAAGTACTGTTATTTTAATAAATGATTAAGGACATTTAATATTTCAAGTAGATGAGTAAGGTGATTTTTTAAAAATACATTTTTAAAGAATGTTGCTAAATATATTGCTAAAAGTGAAAATCTTTGTATTTTAGATCACGTAGAATCAATTATAATAATATATTACATTGGTAACAACCTGATCATAGAAGAAATGTGGAATTATCATGTGGCTGAAAAAGGGCACAGAAATCATCTTCTCGGTAAGAAATAGACCTTTATCAGAGAATACATGCCTGATACAAATTGTTCAGATGCTACAGATGGAAAAACAAAGCCTGATTCACAGTAGGCTCTCAATAATTAGGTCCTTAAAAAAATGTTTATTGAACAGCGACAGAGAGCATATGAGCCACAAATTTTTCATTCTATTTTTATAGAAAAGGATTTGTGGATTTCTACATAGCATTTCTGATTCCCTGCCCGAGTTTGAATAGAGAAGATGGCTCTCATGTGTTTAGCACTACTACTGTATTATTCCTGTTGATATAAACGGAACACTATAAAAACAGCAATGATTAAGATTTACCAAATTAAGTTTTCTTTATCATTTGGGCCAAAGCTATACTGTAGTTTAACTCTGAAATCATTAATAGAATTAAGTGCTCTACGGAAATTAGTTATGAAGGAGGCTCTCAGTAAGTCTCTCTCTCTCTTAAATGCAAGTAAATTAACGCTGACAAAAATAACTTACAATGAAGCAAAGCTGTCTTTATGGCAGGAGCTACTGTATACTTTGAAAGAAATAAATACATTTTACTTAGCCCTACAGTAAAAACGTTAATTCAGAGATTTCATCTTTTCTTAGAGGTCCAATAATAGTTTGTGTAACTCTGCTAGTCCTTGTACATGTTTTATCTCATGTCGTCTTTCCTATAATTGTACGGGAAATACACTAAGAAGCCTACCATGTTTATCCTCTCATACAGTTAGAGAATACGCTGCCCTGAGTACACAGGACGACAGCAGAGAAGCCTGCATTCGCACCCGTGAACTATGCAAGTACAAAGCTGTCCTCAGAATCCAGTAGGACAATGCAATAAATTAAGTAAATGAATCCTGGGGAGCTTATATTAACATTTGAAAAAGAGGGGAGATAAGGCTAAGATGGAACTGTGAATCAATAATGTTTGGACTAGTGCCCTGCATCATCACCCCTAATTTGGGCTAAGAACATCCAATTGAGTCATGTCTAGAAATAACCCATGGTAAATAATTGATTCCCTCATGGGAGGCTGGAGCCAGCCCATCTGGGATGCTGGCCAAAGGGTTGTTATCCCTGCAACTGACTAGGGCTGGGGCTATGAAGTTTCCTGAAACAGCCAGAAATAGGGAAGCCAGAGGTCAAGAAGGGAGTCTGGTACAGTGCAGAGTCAAAACTACCTTTACAACCAAATCCCAAAGGTGAAGTAGGAGAAAATAAGGGGCAACCAGAAAGTAGGCAGTTGAAAATAAACTGGAAGAGAATAGGAAATAGAAAAGGAAACAAGCAAAAAATCTATCTGGTCTAAGAACATGGGTCACGAGAGTGTGGCTTTCACTAAGCGGACAAAAGCCTTTGTAGAGTCAAGGCTGGCACCAAAAATCCTCTAGGATGTAAGAGGACTTTTCAGTCTAGCTTTGACGGTTATGGATAGCCTAGAAGGGAATAGTTAAATAATTTTCTCCCTAGAATTAACTCAGATACTAGTCCAGAAATCCATTAATACCTATTTGTTAATCATGTTCTCTGTACGCTGTTAAGTACAAAGAGAAAGAGAAAGGAAATACAATAGTCCTTGCCTTGTTTCCCAGGTTTACATTCTGGTCAGGGAGGGGAGAGGTATCTCCCTGTCTCCCTTCATCCAGACTTTATATTCAGTGAGCATTTCTCTCATATGACCCATGCTGAAGTCACGTCAACTTACTCTGCTTTGTATTCAATACTTGCTATTGCTGCTTTTTTTTTTTTTTTTTTAACCACCAGTCCTGTCTGGGCCCACAAGCCTAGACAAGCAATTTCTGTCTTTCTGTCATTCTTCTGTGCATGACTACCTCTATGGAATAGAGGCGTTACTCTGTTCACCTCCAATACCAAAAAAAAAAAAAAAAGAAAGAGAGAAAGAAAAGAAAGGAAAAAGAAAAGAAAAGAGAAAAGGTTTCAGGGTTAGACAAGTTCAGGAAAGGGTGTGTCACATAATTAACCCATTGTCTTTACTGAGGTAATGCTTAGGGCCTTTCATATATGCTAATTTGCATTGCGTTTCCCTGAGAAGACACTACATACCAGTAGTCCCAAACTATTATTGCTCTAGAGTGCACGTGCTTGCTAAAGAGACAGAGAGACAAAAAACAAGAAATCACCCTCTACGCCAGAGGATGGCCACATGGCAATCTTTTCTCCACCATTCTCTGCTCAGGATCTTGGGCATGCTCACACACAAGCCCTGTGTGAGTTTCAAACCAAGGTTGGCCATATGGGAGTCCAGCGATGTAACCATTATGCCATCTGCTGGTCCTAGTTCCAAACTTTTTTTTTAAAAGAGATTTTTGCTATAGGGCATGTGCGCTCGCCAGAGAGATGGAGAGAGACAGAGAGAGAGAGAGACAGAAAGCAAGAAATCACCACCCAGGGTGCATGGCAACACCACAATCTTTCCTCCTCAGTTCTCTCAGGATTTTGGGCATAAAAACACATGTACCTGGCATGAATTTTAAGCCACTGGGTTTGGGACTTGAACTGCAGTCAACTATGTGGGAGTCCCTGACGTAATCATTACACCATCTGCCAGTTACAAACTATTTTAACTATGAATCTCTTTTTTTCTAAGGAAAGTCTTCTGAGGAAATTTAGGATAACACTTTGGGAAGTATTTGCCTGTATCACTAAACTAGGCTCCAAAGGTACCTTCTGTACGTTTATCTTCTCTTCTCCCTCCAACCACTGCAGACATTTTATCACACTGCTTATCCAAAGGCCTTATTTCATATATATCACCCACTTATTCATAATGCTCACATTATGAAGTCTAAATCTGGCAACTGTCAATATACAACTCTTTCATTCAATTGGTCTGTCCTACTCAGATATCCAAAATTATCCCAGCTCTACATGCTTGTTATATACACTGTATGGAATACATTTTTAGCTACTCCACTAGTCTCTCGGACTTATAACATTTTCAAGATTTTTCTCAAGTATCACTGGACTTTCTCTTAGCTGCTTTTTTTTTTTTTTTTTTTTGGAGAGGTTTTTGCTATGGGGCGCATGCGCTCGCCAGAAACATGCAAAGAGACAGAGACACAGAGAGACAGAAAGCGAGAAATCACCCCTCGGGGGGATGGCTGTGCCTCAATCCCTTCTCCTCCTTTCTCCTCTTGGGACCTTGGGCACACATGCATGCTCACCCAGCGTGAGTTTTAGCCACCGGGTCCGGACCTTGTACCATGGTGGCCTACATATGGGAGTCCAGTGACATAGCCATTACACCAACTGCTGGTCCCGAGCTACTATGTTTTATAAATTTTTGTCATACTTATTTTTATGCATTATGCTTATTTTGCTTTCTAAAACAGGTGATAAGAACTATGTTTTTGTTTCATTTTTACTTATTTTTATACCTAGAACATAGAATAATGCCTTACATATAATGTAAAAGATGGCAATGTTAGTAAAATAATAAACTTAAACAGTTATATTTTTGAGTGTAGCAGAGTTTGTTTGCCCAGCATTACCTAACAAGATGACACAACGTGATATGTTTTCAGGGCACCTGGAAAGGAAGGGGTAAGGCCTCCTTACGCCCTCCTGGGGCTTATGTCAGCACATGTTGTACTGATTTGCCTGGGCTGCCATACCAAAACACCACAGACTGTGTGGCTTCAACGGCAGGACTTTATTTTCTCTCAGTTCTGGAGGCCAGAAGTCCAAGATCAAGGTATCCCTGGATTCTCCCAATGCCTCACTCCTGCATTTGCAGATGGCCACCTTCTTGCTGTGTCCTCACATGGTCCTTTCACACCAAAGTATGTGGGCACATTTCTGTTCCAATCTTCTCTTGTAGGGACAGCATTTACTCGGATTAGAGCCCATCCACACGACCTCATTTGACCTTAACCATCTTTTGGAAGGCCTTATCTTTAAGTGCAGTCATATTCTGAGGTTCTGGGGGCTAGGTCTTCAACATAAGAGTTTTGGGGGCAACACAGTTCAGCCCCAAAGAGACACTTTGGAGTAACTTTTTCAAATGAGTGAAATCAACTGGAAAGGTAAATTGAACAAAACTTAAAAGACAACTACACAGTGTAAGAACCACCATAGTACTATTCCAAGTTTTTGCTTTTCAGTTGCTTTAGATGTTTTAAACTTGTATTATTTCAGAATAATTCTTGGTGTATGATAATAAAGCTTTTGAAATTAAAAGTGATCACCTTTATTTCAGGAATCCATGAGCTAATGGTCTAAAGAGACACTGGCTACCACTTGGTTCAGTCAGCCATGCATGCAGCAATTTGCCCATGCTCAGAAGCTGTGCACTGAGGAAGCCTTCCCGCACTCCCAACTACTGTAGCTTTGGGAAGTAAGAAAGCTATGTTTATGGAAATATTTCCTTGAAACTTAATATTTTCACAGATTTATGGTCTCTGGAAAATAATAGCCTATTGCACATATGAAAAGGTGGGGGAAAAAAAGGGACCAGCAGTTAGTGTAATGGCTATGTCGCTGGACTCCCATGTAGTCGACCGTGGTTCACGTCCCGGACCCAGTGGCTTAAAATTCATGCCAGGCGCATGTGCGTGCGTGCCCAAGATCCCGAGAGGAGAATGGAGGAGAAGGGATTGCGGCGTAGCCATCTCCCCTGGGGAGGGGTGATTTCTCGCTTTCTGTCTCTCTGTCTCTCTCGGTGTCAACAACCGCCAAAGACAAAAACTTCTAAAAAAAAAAAAAAAAAAAAAAAAGGTGGGGACTCGGGGACCAGCAGGTGGCATGGTGGTTAAGGTGCTAGACATTCCCACATGGACGACCACGGTTCAAGTCCCAGATTTGGTAGCTTGTTTTCTCACTTTCTCTCCTCTCTCTCTCTTGCTCTCTCATCAAATTAAAATAAGTTAATGAATAAATAAAATTAAATAAATAACTTTTAGAAATGTTTGAAAAAAAAGAAAAGGTGGGGAGTAAGATTTGAAGAATGAAAAAATTAATATGAAAATTTCAGGACTTTCTAATTTCTCTCAAGACACTTCAGACTATTTCAATATTAGGAATAAAAAAGTTTAAGAATCTATCCAGTGGCACATGAATGTTTTTAAATAAAACAGATACAAATTCTTCCCTTGTGGAGTTTACCTTCAAATAAGGAGAGAGGTGCAAAGGAAATAAGGAAACTATCTAGTGTAAGAGATGGTAACCAGTAAATAGCAACAATAGTTCCATGCTGATGATTAGGGAGCTGCAATATGAACTTCACTTATTTACTCAGAGAGAGAGAAAGATAGGCACCCGCGGCATAATCTTACCACACCACGATCCTTCCCCATCACCAACCTCCCCACCTTTCAGCCAGTCAGCCAGGGTCACAGGTGCACCGGGTGTGGACAGGTCATCACAGGATCTGAACCTGGGTCAGGAACTATAATTTTAATGGACTTGGGCAAGTAAACATCTCACTAAGGAAGTACCATGTTAGCAAAGACCACAAACTGTCAGGAGAACAAGTCATGGGATGTCAGAGAGAAAGAACATTCTAGACAAGAAGAGTAAACACAAAGGTCCTGAGTGTGAGTGTGACTGGTGGTCTGAGGAACAACAGAGAGGCCAGCATGGTTGAAGCAGAATTATTAAAGGGAGAGTAGTAGGAGGTGAAGGCGATGAAGTCACAGGAGCCAGAACTTTGTGCAACTTGAAGACCACTGACCGCTACTCGGAGTGAGGTGAGAAGCCTTAGAGAGTTCTGAGCAAAACAATGTTAGGACCGGACTTATATGTCAATATGAACACTTCTGGATGTAAGGATTACACTGAAGCAGTTGGAGCAGGGAGTTAGGCTATTTCAGTGACCCAGTCGGGGAGTGGCTGTGTCGTACAAGAGTGGTCAGTGGAGTTATCGAGAAGTGTTCCATTCTTGTTATGCCTTGTGGGTAGACCGAACTGATTCTATTATGGCATGGATGCGGGGTGTGAAAGGAAGAGCAGAATGAGGGATACCCCAACATTTTCTGAAAAGTAATCTGAAGGATGGAGTTGCCATTAAATGTTTGTTTACATATTTCCACACTTATTACCCATCTTCCATGAGATTATTTTAGTTACAAGTTGAAACCTTGAGAAATGACATATTTCTGCACCTAGCACACAGTTTCACACATCTAAGGACTCCAGTGTTTTCTAAATAAAGGCAATAATGAAATGCATGCAGGTAGTAGAATAAAGAATCTCAGTGTTCTGTAAACCTGTTCCTCAAAGGACACTGTGTGCACACTACCTTGGTGACAAGAGGACTGTTACAGAAAGAAAAAGCTTCATATAATTTGAATCGGTTACGACATTAATTCAATGCCAAAAAAAAAAAAATCGTTCATGTTCGTTTTCTTTGTGAAAGACAAATGGGGTAACACGGATTACTATTTAAAAAGAAGAGAGAGGGAGATGAAGGTCAAAGATGGCCAGAAAATAAGGTCTTTCAAAGCTATGGCTAAAATGTCTCACCACGAAAGGCATACTTTTCACCTGTGAAGCAGTTCCTACATGAGAACACCAGTAGGTGTGAACGCATGGTATTGATAGTTAGAAATCAATTAGCTAAGTGTCCAGAGGATAGCATAGAGAAAAAGACCAGTGATCAAAAGGTTTTAGCTGAATCTTTTACTAAAATAAGAACAAAATATTGGGTTGTCGGAAAAGTCATGATGCCTCTTTACATCATGCATTTTACAACAACAGAAAAAATACACATGACTTTGCAGACAATCCAGTAGAAAAGTGTAATTTTTAGAAAAAAGTATATCTGCAATTAAAAGCCTAAATATACATATAGAATTATAGAGGTAACTCAAGAGGTAACTCAAGTCTTCTTATAGCAATTTTGCCATAGCAAATACCATTTATGGAAAGAAAAAAACTTTACCTGAAGGATGGAATTGTATACACACATACATGTACAGGCTTGCCCTACATAATGATGTTGCAGTGATGGGATGTATAAATAATGGTTCCATCAGGTTATAACAGGCTATAACATAGGACCAGCAGTTAGGGTAATGGCTATGTCGCTGGACTCCCATGTAGTCGACTGCGGTTTGCATCCTGGACCCGGTGACTTAAAACTCACGCTGGGCACGTGTGTGTGTGTGCCCAATATCGCAAGAGGAGAATGGAGGAGAAGAGATTGCGGCATGGCCATCCCCCCTGGGGGGTGATTTCTTGCTTTCTGTCTCTCTGTCTCTCTCTCTGTCTTTCTGGTGAGCACACGCGCCCTATAGCAAAAAAACCTCTCAAAAAATAAATAAATAAATAAAAATAAATAAAACAAGCTATAACATATAGCCTAGTTGTATAGCAGGCTCTATGATGTTTGGACAACAATAAAATCTACTAATGACATTTTGTAGACTATATCCTAGTTGTTAAATGATGCATGATTGTGTATACTCCATTACACACATGCACACACACACACACGTACACAAATATATTACATATGCTTATGCAACTTCCTTTTATAGACTCACGAAAAAAAAACATGGGTGGCAAATGCATCTACCCAGTAAATAAAGTCAATTTCTTCAGATTTACGCTTTCTATACAAGTCCTAGCTATCGTTCAAGGATCTGGGAAGCCATCTTAGATTTCTCCTATCCACAATGACTCTTCTCTGAACTCACTTCATTTATTACAATTCTACTTACAAGATCCATAATCACAGCTGCCCGTGGAATCTCTTATGTTGTAATACTATACTTTTAACTTGCTTTTATGTTTGTTATTTCAGTGTTTAACCTGTGCTACCAAAATGAACTACGAGCTTCTTGAGGGCAGAGTGCATATGATGCTTTATTGAATAAATAAATTGATGCATATGTAATTGGCTAAGTATATTCATTTTATATTCATCAATTGAAACTCAAGATAAATCAAAGTGAGCCCTAAAATAAAGGTCTGTCTTCAGTATAAAAGTGTATATAGAAATGATCCAACAGAGAATTCTAGAAGGAGAAAAATGTTATTAAAATAAAGCAGAAGAGGCTGACTTTTTCTGAATGATGTTTATGATATTTCCCATGCTGCTTAAATCTCAAACATATATAACTTTCTATAACCATAATTTAAAAGAATGTGTTGACTGTTAGCCTGTAGCAGAGGAGCTACACAATTCTATGGAAAGGCTTTCTAGTTGTTGCCTGTATTTTCAATCCTTAAGAAAATCTCCTGACCTAGGGCCTGCTCTCGGCAATATTCAACTCACTTCAATACTGTGTGGGTTCCCATATACCAAGAATCTGATAAAGGTCATGGTTTCTGTGCCAGTTTTGTTAATGACTCTTCATTCCATTGTTATGATGTTGCACAGAACTTATGCAGAGTGGACTTTAAAGTACCTAAATATGTTCATGTATTTCTTCCACATTACCCAAATCATTTTCATTTTAGTCCCTTAAATCTTTTGCTAAATATTGCCAAGAATATTAATACGAATGATGCATTTTAAAAATCATTGGTTATTTAATTTCATTTGTATATTTATTCACACTTGACCAGAGAAAGACACAAAGAAAGCGAAAGTGAGAAAGCAAGCCACCAGGACCAGGACTTGAACTATGGTGGACCATGTAGGAATCCAGTGCCTTAACCACATGATACCTGCCAGCCCCAATGATGCATTTTTAAATATTAATGCAATAAACTAATAGAGTTATAGAAATCTTTTTGAAGGATTTAAAACTATTTTAAACTTTACTATACTTAAATGTATAAGCAAAAGCAGTGTATACAGGGTCCAGTACTATTGTACTTTAACACCTTATTATCCTTAAATGTGTAGGAAAAAACATAGTTTTTATAGGGTTCAATCCTATTTTTTAAAAAATGATTAAAATGCATTATCAGATGACACAGCTCACAGGCTACTCAGAGCCAGATTTACATTTCAGTCAGGAGTATTTACAGTAAGTAAAACTTAAAAAAATATTTTAAATGACCCATTCCAAGTAACACAGCCTAAGAGAGCACCATTAGGTCCTTGCCTGGTGTATATGCAGTGCACTCACACCATGCCATCGCCCTTCCCCATAGTACCATTTAGTACAAACAGAGAAATAATTTGTTTAGCTATATAATCGGGAGAGGCTGCACACAATGAAAGAAAGCATTCTGGTTTTTAAATGAATAAAAATTGATTGTGTCCCTATAAAAACTAAATTGGCAGAGTGTTAACTGCATTTCACATAAACATCTGTAGCAGACCGAGCCTCTCTGCTGTGCTGTAATGCAATAGAGGACACTTAGGAATAAATGCATCCTCCCGATGAGTTCAGAGAGATTTTCTAAAAGCGCTGAGGAGATTGTACAAATCGGATTAGTCAGAACTGCTAATGACACTTAAAGCAAAGGCAAATCTTTAAACAAAATTATTTTGCACTTCTTTTCTCTTGATAAATTATATGCAAATGAGTAGTGATTGAAAAATATTTGCCTTGAAGGTAAATTCACCCTAATAAAGAAAGGGCATTCTGCCTCAAACATAGTACCTCTCATTAGGGGGAACTTTGAAATGAATGATGCTATTTTCTTTCCATAAGCCATTTAAATAAACAATAGGACGATGCTAGAGACATTTTTATTTTATCTTTAGTGTATTCCTGTGTATTAAAAGTATGATAAGCATAATTTTATATTATTCTGATTCCAGGTATATGTATATAGGTGTGTGATATATATGGTGTGTGTGTATATATACAACTATATAGATATATAAATACTTATATATCTATAGGATCATTGGGAAAGTCATAACACCTTGAAAATGACCTAATACTTAAACTAACAAAGTTTTCCTTTTTTTTTTTTTTTCCAGTACATGCATTTGAGGAAAAGCTATTATATACGTTGATTTTTTTTATATTTCTGGATAGTTTCATTTTGGGCACAATTTTTTTTTTTTTTTGGAGAGGTTTTTGCTATAGAGTGCGTGCACTCACCAGACCGACAGAGAGAGACATAGAGACAGAAAGTGAGAAATCACCCCCCAGGTGGGATGGTCATGCTGCAATCCCTTCTCCTCCATTCTCCTCTCGGGATCTTGGGCACGCACGCACGTGCACCTGGTGTGAGTTTTAAGCCACCGGGTCCGGGACGTGAACCGCGGTCGACTACGTGAGAGTCCAGCGACATAGCCATTACACTAACTGCTGGTTCCCTGGGCACAATTTTTAAAAATGTAGTCCTAGTGGTTCTAGTAAATCTGTTTGGAATATATCATCTACTGAGATATAATGTACTGTGTTATAAGGAGCAGAGTTTAAATTACAGCTTTTTTTCATGTCAGCTGGACAGGAACCACTTGATAAAGGAACAGCTTTATAGCCAGGAACCTGAGGATTATCCTCTAAGTCTTATTTCTCCACCTCTAAAACATGTAAAAGAATATGTAGCTCTTTAAAATGGGCAAGATTATGCAAAGCTCTTTGTCTGTGAGATTACATAATAGCTACATAAAAAGACATATACAGAGATTGATAACAGAAAGGCATTTCATTTGGTTCAGTATTATTAGTAGTTTTTTCAATAAATTTAATGTTAAGGCAAAATCATGTTTTCAAATAGAGAGGTTGGGCATACTCAGAAGATTGAAACTGATGAAACAATTTCAGCTTACCAAACACCCAAACAATTTTATTTGCAAACTTAGAGAAGACCTAAGTGAAATTATGTCTATGCCAGATAGTCTGTGGGTTAGAAAGATGAAATTGAATGATTATTGACAAACAGTGTCAGATGGTCTAAAGAGACTACATATTGAAAGAAAACCGACATTAATAGAGGTTTAATACCAATTTAGAAAGGGAAAAAGTGGTAAAAAGAATATAATTTCCCACCTATAACAAGCAAGAGGGGTGCAAAAAAATCAGAGGCTCTAGGTGTTAAATAATGAGTTGGGGGATATTTGAAATTTATGACACGGGACCAGCAGTTAGCGTAATGGCTGTCACTGGACTCCCACATAGTCGAGTGCGGTTCGAGTCCCAGACCCGGTGGCTTAAACTCACGCCGGGCACGTGTGCGTGCATGCCCAAGATCCCGAGAGGAGAATGGAGGAGAAGGGATTGCGGTGTGACCACCCCCCCTGGGGGTGATTTCTCGCTTTCTGTCTCTATGTCTCTCTCTGTCTGTCTGGCGAGCGCACATGCCCTATAACAAAAACCTCTCCAAAAAAATAAAATAATAAAATAAAATAAAATTTATGACACATAAAAAAATATTTGGATCAGGAACAGGGCAGGATCCCGACAGGAAATCTATTCTGAATAGGTCATAGAGGGCAAGTTCCAAAAGCCTTTGCAAATTCCACCTGTTACTGCAATGGCATCACAAAGTGATTTCTAAATACTCAGGAGCCCCGAGTCCTAGATGTATTCCTATTGTCTTGTTAATCTTTGCCAAAATACGATAAACAGAAATGAAACAAAATTGTTTTACATTTTTTCCCCAAGAATAACAAGGATTTTTTTTTTAATTATTCTGATATGTTAAGAACAGCCTTTAGCAACCAGTAGGTGGTGTAGTGATTGGGGTGCTAGACTCCACATGGCCTAGATCCAGTAGCTTGAAATTTTTGTCAGGCACTGGGATCAGCAGATGGTATAGTGGTTACATTGCTGACTCCCATGTAGTCGACTGTGGTTTGAGTCCCAGACCCGGTGGCTTAAAACTCATGCCAGGCACATGTGTATGTGTGCCCAAAATCCCAAGAGAAAAGTGGAGGAGAAGGAATTGCAGTGTGGCCATCCCTTCTAGGGATTGAGTTCTCATTTTCTCTCTCTCTGTTTCTCCAGCGAGTGCATGCACCCTATAGCAAAAATCTCTCTTTAAAAAAAAAGGAAAAGAAACATGTCAGGTATGTGTGAGTGCTTCCCCAAAATTCTGAGGGGGGATAGAAGAGGTGGGATTGTTGCGTGACAATCCTCCCTAGAGGTGATTTTTCACTTTCGCTCTTTCTGTCTGGTGAGTGCACACCCTATGTCAAAAACCCAAGGCGGGGGAGGGAGAAAAGAAAAGAAGAATAGCCTTTAGGAGACAAAACAAATACATCTAGTGCAGAATCGTAACTTAATCATAAGCAAATGGTTTTTGATTAAATCAAATTAATTAATTTACAAAACACATTTATATACAATAAATAACCCAAGTAGATAATGAGATGAGTATATTAAAAACATTTACTACTCTATACACAACATTGTACTGAACACTGAGGACTGCCATAGGTTTAAGTCACAATTGTCCCCAAGAATCATAAGATCACATGGGAAAATTATAGACACTGAAAATACTTAATAAGATTCAAATGAGTGGTATAGGCAGGCAGAGCCGTTAGGGTTGACCCATGCAGAGAGACGATAGGTGATGACTTCACGAAGGATAGGAGGATAATAGTAACACCTGGAGAGAGGGGCGTGTGCACAGGCTCAGAGAGAGGAGTGAGTATTAGAGCAGAGGGCTTGAGGGGAGCTGGAGTAACCACAGCACATACAGGTCTGTGGCCGAGACTGGCATAGCCTTGGTGAGAGCTCAGGGCAGATGGAGAGTACCAGGAGATAGAGCAGCTCTCCAGCTGCAGCTAATATGGCAACATGGCAAAAATTATTAGGAATCACCAAATGTGTACTGAGGTTTGAAGAATGTCTTCATGGATCTGACAGATGAGAGGAGTTAATAAGCCTGGTATCTGGGAGGGAAATACTGAGAAAAGGATTGGCAAGAGTAGGCAATGAGTCCAACAACAGGTAGGCTACCCTGGAGCTTGGACAGCCAAGCTATAATCAGGTTTCAAGGAAGGTCAGACAGGGACCCAAAGATCAGCTCAGAGATTGTGATTTTGGGTCCCTGTCTGGTTGTTGAACCAGCTCAGCCAGTGTAAAGCCTAGAACATTAAGTCTAGCTGAATCTCGAAAACGTTCACACCTTTTTACATATTCACAGTATTGGATGGCACCAAAGGTGGGACTAGAACCCAGGATTCTCAACCACCTATTCATAACTCTGACTCAGCAGTACCAATCAAGTTCCCTGTACCACTGTAATTTGCTGCTTGACCCATGAGCTTGTTTGGCCTCTGATAAATAGGGAGGATTGTGAATTGGCAGTTAGCCCAGTATTATAAGTGAGAAGTAGAGGGTATGTTAGAAACTTGGGAGCAGCTGTTCTAGGTTGACATGTGACAGACATGTGAATTAGTTGGGATGCTGGTCAACCAATTGGTACCCTATGAAATACTTTGAGTACTATTAAATGTCTTTCCATTTGACCAAGATTTCAGAACTTATACTTCAAGGTAGACTCATATTTTCCAAGTGGTTTATTCAATAAACAATAACTGGGCTTCTCCATAACTTCCATCATTCAGGGACTTCATTAATTTATCATTCATTCTGGGGCCAGAGGCATGAAGTGGAGT
The DNA here is from genome assembly GCF_000334495.1 of Tupaia belangeri chinensis. Lineage (NCBI taxonomy): Eukaryota > Metazoa > Chordata > Mammalia > Scandentia > Tupaiidae > Tupaia > Tupaia belangeri. Next base: position 420,389 of record NW_006159941.1, on the reverse strand, counting down.
TGTAAAGCTGGAAGGGCTATGTCAATCCTTTCCCTGGAGATGCTACCCCAGCTGCAGGAGTATTTGTTCAGTCATTCATTGCAGAAATATTCACTAAGCACCTAGAAGTACTCTACAAGTATAGAGTAGTGTTGCAGTTAACGGGCAGGTAGATTCTCAGCTCCTCCACTAAACAGGCATGTGACTTAGCTCTGATCACAAAAACATGCACCTCACAGGGTAAGAACTTAATTCAGACGTAGTCAAACATCTACAGTACAGCCTGGCATGTACTAAGTCCTCAGTAAATGATAGTTACTATGATTACTAGTTTTAGAGCCTGGATGAGCCATGTCAAAAATGTCTTCTAGAGGTGGTGATACTTACGCAGGACTATGAAGTGCTAGTAGGCATTTTCTATTACGAAGAAACAGAAGGTCATTTGAGGCAGATGAAAATAGCCTGTGGAAATAATGGAGGTGTGAGGCAACACGATAGGAACTGCTCGTTCTGGCTGTTCTGACTGGAGTCAGAAGACTTGAAAGTAGAAGCCAAATCACAAAAGGCCCTGTGTGCTAAGCTAACAGGTTTGTACTTTATACTTAATGCTATAAACAACCTTTGGAAGATTTTGTGATGGGGTATGTCATGGTCAGCTCTATGCATTTAGAGCTATCACTCTGGCAGTGGTGGTAGAAAAATCATTTGGAGCCAGATAAGCATGGGTAGTGAAAATGAAGATAAGGGGCACAATCAAAAGAAGCATAAGAGAGACCAGCAGATAGCATAATGGCTACATTGCTGGACTCCCATGTAGTCCACTGCAGTTCAAGTCCCGAACCTGGTGGCTTAAACTCATGCTGGGTACATGTGTGTGTGGTGCCAAGATCCGAAGAGGAGAATGGAGGAGAAGGGGTTGGGATATGACCATCCCCCGCTGGGGGGTGATTTCTTACTTTCTGTCTCTCTGTCTCTTTCTGGTGAATGCATACGTCCTATAGCAAAAACCTCCCCAAAAAGAAAGAAAGAAAGAAAGAAAGAAAGAAAGAAAGAAAGAAAGAAAGAAAGAAAGAAAGAAGCATAAGAAGTCTTTATTTAACTTGATTACTAATTAGACACAAGAAGTGGGCCAGAGGGAAGCATGAGATGACAAAGTTCCAAAACTTGGAAAGCTGCTCCAAGGATGGACTACTCCTTAGCTGTGGAGGATTAAACATACAAAGGGTTTAGAAGTGCAGATGATACATTCAGATTCAGACCCACTGAGACCTAAAATGTGGAGTAGCCAAGGAAGGGTGCCCAGAAGCATCTAGATATGAAATTGGAGCCCATACATCAAGTTCCCATTGGATGCCACCACCTGGATATTACTAGATACCATTTTTTGACTTATGAGCTTTTCAACTGCAGTTAACATCATGAATATGGATCTTAAGAAGAACATGCAGAGACTAAAAAAATGCGTAAATGGGATCTAGTGACAGAGAGACACAGAGAGAAAAGAAAGAAAGAAAGAAAGAAAGAACCAACCCCATATGGTACAAGCATCTATTAAGGTCCTTAGAGGTGGAGGGAGAAAATTAAGAGGATCCTCCTTTAGGTACACATACAAGCTTAGGAAGGAGTCACGTAAATCTGTGCTATAATTTAAATATGGTCCCCCTAAAATTCATTGCTGAGCCATTGTAACAGAATTAAGAGGGGGATCTTGGGCATGCATGCACACGCACGCGGTATTTACTTACTTATTATTTTATTGCCAGAGAATATTCACCAAAAAGAGAGAGAAAAAGTACCTTATAGGGTGTGGTCACAATTCAATCCTTTCACCTCCATTTCTCCACCCTGATGGGATTTTTTTAACAGTTTTTTATTTTATTATCATCATAATCTTCTTTCTATTACACTAGATTACATATAACTTTACATTGACTTCCATTGCTTTTTCAAAATGGGATGCCATGCATGTCAGTCAATACAGAGATATCAATCTCCCCGCTTTATCATTCAATATCTTTTCCATGCTTTTCCCAATAATTGTTATTATTATTTTTTTTAAACAATCAATCACTATTTCTCATTTTTGCTTATTAAAAAGACTTCACCCATCATGAAATACTTCCCATACCGGTTCAGTTGAGAATACTATACATGTCATCATCAACAGGTAATAAACCATATCTATTTCTCATTAACATCCTGCCTCTCTATTGATTCACTGCTGTCTTTATCCTCTTCTCTCTCCTTTTTTTTTTTTT
>NW_006159941.1:412375-416089 GCF_000334495.1 Tupaia belangeri chinensis | reverse complement strand
CTCCTTCGGCGGGCCCCTCCCTCCGCTGGCGAGCGCCGCCGCTCCGGGGGCATGGGCTCTCCCGCGTCCCGCGCCGGCTTCCGCCGGGCGCGCCCCGCGCCCAAGAGGGTAAAAACTTAATATGAGTATAGTGTTATAAAGTGGGTTGTGCAGCAGTTAGCGTAATGGCTATGTCGCTGGACTCCCACGTAGTCGACCGCAGTTCACATCCTGGACCCAGTGGCTTAAAACTCACGCCGGGCGCATGTGCGTGTGTGCCCAAGATCCTGAGAGGAGAATGGAGGAGAAGGGATTGCGGTGTGACCATCCCCCCTGGGGGGTGATTTCTCACTTTCTGTCTCTCTGTCTGACTGGTGAGTGCACGCGCCCTGTAGCAAAAACCTCTCCAAAAAAAAAAATAATAATAATAAAAAAATCAAATAAAAAAATTAAAGTGGGTTGTGGAGGAGAGTTCAATGATTGAGTAGTTAGGGAGCTTTCATAAGAAATGAGCATTTTACACATACGCAGAGAGATATACCATATACCCTTCGAGTCATTTACAGAGAAGACAGGTAAAACCACTCAAATCAGATCAGAAGGCTAATTCCTATCCATTCCCCATGGGGGGGGGGGATAGAACACCAAGGGATCAGGTCTAGTGCTAGAATACCCCTCACTGAAGCTTTCTTTCAAGCAACAGAGTATGTTAAACATACATAAAACAAGAAAGACTATTGTTTATAAATTAGACATGTCTGAATTCAAAACCCAGCTCCTTTGCTTGCTAACTATGGGACTAAGGATGAGTTAATGAATGGGTTAATGTTTCAGTTTTCTAATATTTAATTAAGTATGATAATATAGCTACTATTAATTGAATGTGGGTGCTCCTCCAAAGTTCATATGTTGAGACTTTAATCCCCAATGCAATGATATTTGAAGACAGAAAACCCCTCGGGGGTAATTAGGGTTACATTAGGTCATGAGGGCAGGGCTTTCATTATAGAAAATGCCCTCGTAGAGAGAGGAAGAGACTCGAGATATCCTCTCTAAGAGCACACATGCAGGAAAGGCAATGTGAGGGTGCAGGGAGAAAATGGCTAGCTACAAGCCGGGGAGTAATCCCTCGCCAGACAATGAATCTGCCCACATGCTGATCTTGGACTTGCCCACATCCAGAACGGTGGGAAATGAAATTCAAGTTGTCTAAGCCACCCAGCTAAGGTGCTTTGTTTTAACAGCCCAAAAGACTAAGACAATAGCCCACTTCTAAGCTGTTGTGAATGAGGAGAAAGTTATTCAATAGATACATTCCAACAACTAATAATTATTTAGTTCTAACTACAAGGAAAGGCTCTAAGCTCTTTACACGCAATCTCTCTTTTCATTCTTCCAATCGCTCTCTGAGGGAATGGACTGAACCATTAATCAGTGTATCTCAAGGGAAATAAACGTTTTCTTCTGAAGACATTTGAATCCTGAGGCAACTGAACTGCTTCCTAGAAAACAAAACTCTTAGTAATGGAATCTTAGTTTCCTGTTTGTATGTGCTGACATAACGTACATGCATGAGGCTTTCTCTAAATTTAACTAGAAAGTGATTGTATCTCAGCCCGTAACTCAGAAATCCAAAAGCTGCAGGCAATTTCTGGTTCTGAGTCTTTATCTCAAGTGACTATAATATAATGTGGCCCGTTTTACAGATAGTTGTAATGATTCCGAAAATCAAATTTTATTTGTCATTCATCAAAACTTCCGAATTGGCAGTCTCTCAAGTCAAGTTTCATTGAACCCTAACTTAGGTACTGTGCAGATCCTGGGCTATGGGTTTCACTGGCTCAGTTTGTCTTTATAATATCATTACATGGTTGATGTTATTATTATCATGATTTTACAAATAAGCAAACTGAGGCACTTGAGGGCATTTGACCAAAGTCACAGGCTAAGACACAGAGCGGGGACATGTGTACCCCATTTACCATGTCCTGGCCAATACTGACATCATATACTTTATTTCTGAAATACTTTTCAAAATTTTTTTATTTATTTTGTTCATGAGAGAACATGTGCATTTGCCAGCAAGAGAGAAAGAGATAGGCACCGTTATCAGGGTCTGGACATACCGCGATCCCCTCCCCAAGCCCCCTAGTTCTCAGGATCATGGGCGTCCGTGTGCATAGCCAGTGTGTTTCAGGTAAACCAGGGCTCGGAACCCACAATTGGCCATGTAGCTTCTAGCACCGCAGTTCATCACACTACCACCTACAGCACCTACACCACCCACGATGGGCTGATTACTAAAACATATCATGGGTATTACAGCTTATTTTTCCCCCATAATTTACATTCACAACCAAATGAGATCAAGAACAGGATGCTCTATAATATACTGTCAAGTACCATACAGCAACCATGACTGACCGATCCGCCATCTATTTAATACAAGACTATTCTAGATGGGCTACTTACAGTAGATCTGCCACAAAGAAACAGAAGAAAGAATCTCATAAGGATTAAACAGGAATTTGAGAAAAGGGTCCAGAATGGAGAGAGAATGGTGAACAACTCCTCCAGCATCATGTGGACTGGGATGACTCTATGATGCCTAGCTAGAAAAATCTATGGCTATAGATAGGTCAGGAATTCAGACATTTGAAGAAATGAAAGAATTATTTTTACTATATAACCTGCATCTTCAAGAGGACTGCATGATGAAGACTACACACAACTCTACATAGGGCTGATTCAGCTAGCACTTGTGTTTCTAAGAATAATTCCCCCCATGCCCACTCTCCAAACTAAACTGGCTGTGCATGTTTATGTCTGCCCTGAGATGTCACTGAATGAAGTTACTCTAATTCTAATTTGTCTCCCCCTCACGTCTGCCCATTTCTGAGACCACTTAGTAAAAATGGATATATATATATATATATATATATACATATAATTTTTCAGTTGGGAGAATATGTACATGCATTTACCAGAGTAAGACAGAGAGAGAGGGAAAGGAAGAAAGCAGCCTTCAATTGGACATAGTCATATTGCAATTCCTTCTGCTCCATTTCTCTGTCCTGTTGGAAATTTGGGCAGACACAAATGAGCCTGACTTGTTTCTCAGGTTGCTGGGGCTGGACTTCAATCTGTTGTTGGCCATGTGGGATCTGACTCCCTTAACCACTAAGCCATATGGTGGCTTGGTACAAAAAGCTTAATAGCTCATTTCAGTTTTGCCCTTATGTAAAAAAGAATTTAAAAATAAATAAATAAATAGAAAAGGGGTCACCAGGTGGCATGGTGGTTAAAGCACTGGATCTCACAGAGCCAGCCCAGTTTCTTTTATAGCTTGGAAACAAGGTATGATATTCCTTTCTAACAAGCACAAGTGAATCATGATTAGGCAAGTCAGAATGGGAGTAAAGGTAGGTTTGCAGAACTGGATCTAAATGATTGCAGTTTGGCGATTGCTATGAGTCCCAGACTCAGTGACTTGAAAAACACAATAGGTATGTGTATGTGCATGCTAAAAATCCTAAGAGGAGACGAATGGAGGAAATTGGATTGTGGCTTGGCCATCCCTTCTGGGGAGTGATTTCTCATTTTCCTTCTCTGTTTCTCTTTCTTTTTATCTCTCTCTGGTGAGCACACATGTCCTATGGCAAAAAAAAAAAAAAAAAAAAAAAAAAAAAAAAAACAAACCAAAAAAAAAAAAACAAAGAACAGATTTTCAATTTT
>NW_006159941.1:372079-412086 GCF_000334495.1 Tupaia belangeri chinensis | reverse complement strand
ATATATATATATATATATACATATAATTTTTCAGTTGGGGGAATATGTACATGCATTTACCAGAGTAAGACAGAGAGAGAGGGAAAGGAAGAAAGCAGCCTTCAATTGGACATAGTCATATTGCAATTCCTTCTGCTCCATTTCTCTGTCCTGTTGGAAATTTGGGCAGACACAAATGAGCCTGACTTGTTTCTCAGGTTGCTGGGGCTGGACTTCAATCTGTTGTTGGCCATGTGGGATCTGACTCCCTTAACCACTAAGCCATATGGTGGCTTGGTACAAAAAGCTTAATAGCTCATTTCAGTTTTGCCCTTATGTAAAAAAGAATTTAAAAATAAATAAATAAATAGAAAAGGGGTCACCAGGTGGCATGGTGGTTAAAGCACTGGATCTCACAGAGCCAGCCCAGTTTCTTTTATAGCTTGGAAACAAGGTATGATATTCCTTTCTAACAAGCACAAGTGAATCATGATTAGGCAAGTCAGAATGGGAGTAAAGGTAGGTTTGCAGAACTGGATCTAAATGATTGCAGTTTGGCGATTGCTATGAGTCCCAGACTCAGTGACTTGAAAAACACAATAGGTATGTGTATGTGCATGCTAAAAATCCTAAGAGGAGACGAATGGAGGAAATTGGATTGTGGCTTGGCCATCCCTTCTGGGGAGTGATTTCTCATTTTCCTTCTCTGTTTCTCTTTCTTTTTATCTCTCTCGTAGTACCACATGTCTTCAAAAAAAAAAAAAAAAAAAAAAAAAGGCAAAAACCAACTACTAAAAAAAATTAAGAAAGTTAAATTTGTTGCAACCACAAATGAACTGAACTATGTGTTTTTTCTAGAAGGTAAGATACATAATAATTTGAATCAAAAAGCCTTTGTAACTTGGATTTCTGCATCTATGACAAGACTATATTTTCTCTAAGTTATCTCGTGACTGAATGAATGGTGAGCTGTGGGTTTGCTATAGGCATTTGTTTCCCAAGAGAAGAATAAGTAGTAATTGTGTTTATTCTGCTTCACTTCTGCTCAGCTGGCCTCTATCCCATTAATTTACTGCAACTTAGGTAACCAGTGTAAATAAAGCAAGTTTCTTTTATAGCTTGGAAACAAGGTATGATATTCCTTTCTAACAAGCACAAGTGGATCATGATTAGGCAAGTCAGAATGGGAGTAGAGGTAGGTTTCCAGAACTGGATCTAAATTATTGCAGTTGGGCAATTGCTACACTGGGGAAAGACTTCAGGACAAAGATTCAGAAAAGAGAACAACAAGAAAGATTTATCCTAGAACTTTGAGAAAGCATAGTCAGAAATTAAGTGCCATTTGTTGAGAAGCAGAACACAAGGGGCCAGATCAAAAGGGGCAGTGAGGTAGGAAGGTCTTAAGTGGACAGAGCTTGGCATGAAGCATGTAGTGCTCAGTATTGCAGATTTAGTCAATTTGTCAGACTAAGAATGGGCCGTGAGGCTGCTTGAGGCTGATACTAGATGGGAACTATTTGGTCCCAGGGTGAGAGGAGAGTTAACCTGGTACCGAGTAAGTGGGCATCCTTATGTGCTTCCTGATCACGCAGGCATCTGACACAGCATGAAACCAATGCAGAGAAGTTCGAAATGTAAGAGCCAGAAATCCATATCTAAACTTAGAACCCGATAAATACTATGCCCCGAACCACTGAAGTTGCATTTGAACTGTCAGCATCATCCACTGGATTTCATTTCGTGGGAGGTAGTGATATTAAAACTATCTTTAGAAAAATATTTCTCAAGATGGCAATTACCAACCTATTTGTGGAAAATATGTAGTTTTAAGTGCAATTTTAAAATATAATATTTTTTTCCAACAGCTAGAGATGTTAATTCAAACCATGTGTGAAACTGGAGAGAAATGGAACTCGAATCAGACCCTATCAAAAGCCCTCTGAGTTTTCACGAGATAATTAACCCCATGTTTTAACATGGCCACTAGTGGAATGCCTTGTGCTTTGTTTCATTTTATTTTTTAGTGTGTATGTATGTGTGCGTCGAGAAATTTCGACTCTGCTTCCAGAGCCTGGCTAAGTGCAGCTGTTGAAAACCCATCTTCGCCATCCATCCTCATTCTTTCTAAACTGCTGTTACTATGCTGGATAATGTGTGCTGGACAAAGAAACTGCCTTTGACTCTTTCTTTAAAACTACTTACTAGCTTTAACAGAAGCTGAAATTGGGAGTGCAAATGGAGACTGTACTCACAGATAATCAAAGCATTTGATTCTCCAGGGAAATTATTTTGAGAAAAACTACCAGTTAAGTAAAAAACAAAACTAGACTTACTCTTAGTGTATACAGAGGACAAATACCTAGTGACAGTGCAAGTGTCCAGTGGCTCAGGCGGCTGGACCCCACATGACAGACTGCTCAGTTAGGTTCCAGACTCAGCCACTTGAAAGACAAGTACATGATGCCCAGGATCCTGAAAGGAGGGAACGATAGGGAAGAAAGGACTGTGGCATGATCGTCCTCCATTGAGGGTGCTTTCTCTCTTTTCTGCCTCTTTCTCCCTCTGTCTCTCTCAGGGAAGTGCATATGCCCCCGGGCAAATTAAAAAAATAAAAAATAAAAAGCTATGACATCAATTTCAACTTAGGTTCTTACTTTCTAGATGTGTATTTCAAGTAAGATTTTTGTTCTAATCACAAAGCATCCTAAACTTTTTTTTTTTTTTTGTGGGAGAGAAATGATCTTCATTTATTTTGTTTCATATACATCCATAATTGAATTTTAATACAAAAAGAACAAAATTAGAATCTGACAAATGTTTACAAACAAGATACCTTCTAATAGATTTTACTCCTTTGAGCCTGGTGCAGAGTAAATGACAAATCGTATTGTTTTAGTCAAGGCTACAGAGTCTTTTTATATATAGTATAATAAGCCTTCTTCTTGTGTCATAACCTCCTTCTAATTTACTCATTTCTTCTCTCAAACTGCAGACTAGGAAGACACAATTGATTGAAACGGGCAGGCCCCTTGGGGACCAGCAGTTGACATAATGGCTATGTTGGTAGACTCCCATGTAGTCGACCATGGTTTGAGTCCCAGATCTGGTGGCTTAAAGTCACGCCTGGCATATGTGTATGCTGTTCAAGATCCCGAGAGGAGAATGGAGGAGTAGGGATTGCAGCGTAGACACCCCTCACCGCCCCCAGGGCTTTTTTCTCGCTTTCTGTCTCTCTCTCTCTTTTTTTGGGGAGAAGTTTTTGCTATAGGGCACGTGCGCTCGCCAGACAGACAGAGAGAGACATAGAGACAGAAAGCGAGAAATCACCCCCCAGGAGGGATGGTCACGCTGCAATCCCTTCTCCTCCATTCTCCTCTCAGGATCTTGGGCACGCACGCACACGTGCCGGCGTGAGTTTTAAGCCACCGGGTCCGGGACGCGAACCGCTGTCGACTATGTGGGAGTCCAGCGACATAGCCATTACGCTAACCGCTGGTTCCCTCTCTCTGTCTTTCTGATGAGCGTACACACCCTATTAGCAATAAACCTCTCCAAAAAAAAAAGAAAGAAAATAAATAAACAGGCAAGCGACAACTCTACCAATTTCAGACATAGAATTTTGTAAACATATTTTTTAATAAAGCACTTGGCTTTATTTCTCAAAAGTTTCCAGAATTTTTTTAAACATTGAAATCAACATTTTACTACATATATATTTTTAAGAGAAATTTTTTCTATAGGGTATGTGTACTCACCAGAGAGACAGAGAGACACAGAGGAACAGAAAGCAAGAAATTCCCCACCCCTCCCCCATGGAGGATGGCCATGCTGCAATCCCTTCTCCTCCATTCTCCTCTTGAGATCTTGGGCACGCACATGCACAAACCCAGTGTGAGTTTTAAGCCACCAGGTCCAAGGCTCAAACTGCAATCGACTATGTGAAAGTCCAGTAACATAATTATTATGCCTCATCTGCTAATCTCCATTTTACAATATTACTCGTTAAATATTCTTATACCCTCAAGTCCAAAATAATTTGAAAACATCAAAATAGTTAGGATGAACAGGTAGCGTGGTAGTTAAGACACTGGACTCCCCACATGGCTGACCCTGCTTCAAGTCCCAGACTTGGAGGCTTGAAAATCACACCAGGCACATATGCATACGTGTCCAAAATCCTGAGAAGAGAATGGATAAGAAGGGATTGCAGGGTGGCCTTTCCCGCAGGGGGTGATTTCTCATTTTCCCTTCCACTGTCTCTCTCTGTTCTCTGATGAGTGTGCACACCTTATGGCAAAAGCCTAAATTAAAAAAAAAAAAAAAGTCACTACTTCAAGAAGATGCCCTATTGAGGCACATGATAAAAACTCCCCCTCTTTCCTATGATGTTTCAAATGTTAGAAGACAGGTGAATAGCATTCTTCACACTCAGGATAACTTAAAAACTGTGCTTCAGGACCAGCCCATGACCTGGTGGTTAAGGCTGTTAGACTCTACATGGCTGACTGCATGGTTCAAATCCTGGACCTGTGACTTGAGACATGCCAGGTGTGTGTGCATACATGCCCAAACTGTGAAAGAAGGGAGAAATACAAGGCAGGAGATTACGGCATGACCATTCTCTCTCGTGGTGGTGGTGGTGGGGGGGGGTGCTTTCTCATTTTCCTTCTTTCTCCAGTGAGCACATGTACCCTTTAGCAAAATTAGCAACAATAAGAACATGTTTTGAAATATGCCAACAGTTGCTATTCTCAGGACTGATTATTTCTGACTGTACCCCTACGTTATGCCTTGAATGATGACATATCCCCCACAGTGTGGAGCTTCGGAATTGGATGTTGGGAGGTAGTGAGGCCTAGTCTATTGGGGTAGGATCATGGTGGTTCCGTCATGGAGATAACTGAGTTCTCTCAACAGTTCTCATGAGAAGGGGTTAGTTCTCATGAGAGCTGAATGTGATGAGAGAGGGCGCCTCCCACAGCTCATGGGCTCTCTGCACGTGCCCACCACCCCCTATGCTTCCTTCAGCCATGTTCTAGGTGGCACGATGCCAAGACTACAACTGTGGATTTTCCAGCTACCAGAACTTAATAAGCCCCCATTTCTTTATAAAACCCCCCAGTATAAGGTATTTCTGTTAGTAATGCAATATGGGACTAAGACACACCATCTTTGATGTATCTAATGCCCTGCTCCGAGTAAACCACTGGCAGTTCTCATTCATCTTAGCATCACCATCTATTGGCTCCAGATTTTCAGAAGCTGAAAGCCATGCTGAAATGTTTTGCATTATTCTTTACTAGGTCTTTATAAAATGTCCCTGTCCATACTACCTGTGGCTTATCTTAAAGCAGCAGCTTAGTTACAAGTATTTTCTCAGTTGCGAGGCACTGAGATTATACTCTATTGACAGCAAGAGCCAAAGAATGCCAGCAAGCTCCTACACTGCTCTGAAGTTCGTAGAACTGTCATGGTCTGAAACTTTACTGCTAGGTCTTATTATATATGTTACACAAAGTGGCATCCCTGGTGGGCCCAAGCGGTGTGCTTCCTCCATCACAAAATAGAATAGAAGGCAATAACCTTCTTTATCTTTTACCATGCACCTTTAGATCCTTATTTTCTCTGGGGTTCTCAGGAACTCCAGCTTCCTTTTTTTTTCTTTTTTCCTATTTTCCAAAGGGTGCATGTGCTAATGAGAGAGAGAGAGAGAGAGAGAGAGACAACTTCTAATGGAGTATGGTCCTGGCCCAATCTCTTCTCCTGTATTTATCCTCCCTCTTGGAACTTTGGATACACAGACACGTGTTTTTCAAGCCTCTGGGGCTGGGATTCAACCTGGGCAGTCAGCCATGTGGAATCCAGCTCCTTTAACCACCAGGCATGGAAATGGTCCTTCATCAACTTTAAATCAACCTAAACACATCCTGCCTTAGATTATTAATAAATGGTTATTTATCACCATCTCCAAGTGATTTTTTTTTTAAGTCTGAAATACAGGCAACTGCAAAGGAGGCAAAAGTCCAGAACCACCTCTTCATACACTCTCTCCACACACGTTCCATGAATTTCAAACATTTCATCTTCTCAAGGATGCTGCTTCACACTGACATTACTACACAGTAGAACAGCACTATCCTCAAACTCATTGGTAGACTAAAGTTCGAGACTTTTCAGGTCAACCTGTTTTATGCAGTTCACATTTATAAGAACAATTCTGTATCACTGTGTTGAATTACATTGTGGTAATTTGCTGCCACTGGATGTTAATATATACCAAAGGGAATGAGAAAGAGGCCCACAGAAGGTTTAACCAATGTAGAGATCACAATTTGTGGCTACTGGATTCACTATAAAAAATAACCCTAAATGTATAAATTAAAATGGAATTGCAAGCCTGTAATGTCTTTAGCATCCTGAAGATAATTTCACAAGTAAGCAAAATCCTGAACTAATGAGAATATGCAAAAGAAGAAATGCAAACAGCTAATCAACAGGGAAAAAATCCATTTGCCTTAATTATCAGAGAAATGTTCACTCTAAGACCATTAAAGAAGGATTTAAACCTTATTTGCAATGTTGATGAGGGTTCGGTGAAATTATAGGTATTTTTGTTCACTGCTGATGGGCATATAAATGGGTAAATTATTCTTGAAAAAGATTTGGCATTATGTATTAATAACTTTCAAAGGGCACATGATTTTGGACCTAGTAACCACACTTCCGGAGTAATTCCTGATGTACACGTGTTCATTATAGCAATACGTATAAATAGCACAGATATAAAATAACTAAAACATTCAGAAATTAGAAAAATATTGTTTTAATTTTGTGTGAATTAATTAAATATACTATAGAGATTAAACGGTATACTGTCATTTAAAATAATATCTTCAGAGAGTCATATAATATCATGGAAAATGCTGGGGTGTAACGAGAGCAGACTAACAACACTACATGTGATGTGGGACAGATCTGTGAATTACACATGTGTATGCACACACACAACCCAGATGGAAACATATGAAATGTAAACCTAGGTATGAGTTTATAAACAGTCTTTCTTTGCTTTTCCAAATTTCATCTCCATGTATTGCTCTCCTAATCAGGGTTCTTCTCTAAAACTGTTTCTATGTATCTTCCTTTCACTGCGGATAATGGTAACTACGTGGCTTCTCCTCTACAAACCATCAGCTGGTAGAGTGGACACATCACCTTAGTTCATCACCTTTTCTGACTTATGAAGCGTTTGGTCTTCCAGTATCAAGTCATGAGAGGTCATCTCATCAGCAGCTGATGCACGTGCTACGGGGACTTCAGGTTAAGTCCTGGCCTCGAGTTTGACTCACCCTTCTCTGAACTGTAGGCTTCGACTCTATTAAAGCTCAGTCTAACATCTGTCACCTCTGAGAATCTAAGTATGCACATATTATGATTTTTAGGTAGGGAGTGAAAGGCTTCCTTGTTCTAACTGGATATAATGATACTTAACTTCTCAAAATACCAGAAAGCCCCAGCTGCAGTGGTGTACACCTCTAAGACTCTGTGCCCTGCAGGCTGGGACCACACGGAAGGCCCAGGATCAACTTCCAGCCAAACCTAAAGGTAAACGCTGGGTGTGGTGTCTTGTGCTTGTAATCCTAGCAACTTGGGAGGTTGGAGCAGGAGGAGTGTGACATGGTGAGACCCTGTCTTAAAAAAAAAAAAAAAAGGAGAGAGAGACAGAGAGATTGATTAGAGGATATAAATAAAGGGCTTTATTTATTTATTTATTTATTTATTTTTTGAGAGAGATTTTTGGTATAGGTCACATGTACTTGCCGAAGAATGAGAGAGACAGAAAGTGAGAAATCACATCCTGGGGATAGAAGGGCGGAGGGATGGTCATGCTGCAATGCTGTCTCCTCCATTCTCCTCTCAGGGCTTTGGGCATGCACACACACATGCCTAGTGTGAGTCTTAAGTATTCAAGTCCAGGACTCAAACCACAGTCAACCATGTGGGAGTCCAGCAACATAACCATTACACCATCTACTGATCCCAAACAAAAGACATTTTAAACATAGAAAATAGAGTTTCAAAAACTTTTACCTGTGGTATGTAATCCTGGTTGCACATTTATGTCACCTGAGACCTAAAAACTCTTGATGGGACTGGGCCCCATGGCATAGTGATTAGGAGACTAGATCCCATGTGATTCACTTCACAGTTCAAATCCTAGCCCTGGAGGCTTGAGAAACACATGAGGCATGTGTTCCTGCATGCCCCAAACCCTGACAGGATGGAGAAGTGGAGAAGAAGGGATTGTGGCATGTCCTTCCCCCTTAGAGGCTGCTTTCCCTCTCTCTCTCTCTCTCTCTCTCTGTTTCTATGTCTCTTCTTGGCAAGGACATGTGCCCTCTGGCAAATTAGAAAAACAAAAACAAAACACAAAAGCACTATTGATGTTCAAGACAAATCCCTAAAACTTTATTTACACCGTCTTAGGCAAGTCATGGACTTTAGAATTTCTCTCTTAAAGTTTTTAAGAACACTATTATTAATCTTTAACCATTAACAAAAATCAACTCAAAAATGATAAAGTACCTAAACACAAAACCTCAAATTATAAAACTGCTGGTGGAAAACACATGGAGGAACTCTGGGAGACACTGGAGTAGGCAAAGACCTTTTAAATAAGACCCCAATAGCACAGGTAATCATCCTGAAAAAAGACAAATGGGACTACATCAGGTTTAAAAGCTTCTGCGCAGGAAAAAAGTAATAATAATTACGGTGAGAAGACAAGCCTCAGAATGGGAGAATATATTTGCAGACTGATACCCAGAATATACAGGGAACTCAAACAGTTTAACTGAAAAAAATTAATAACAATCCCATTAAAAGATGAGCAAATAAGCTGAGCAGAAAGCTCTCCAAGGAAGACATACGAATGGCCAAAAAGCACATGAAAAAATGCTCAAAATCACTTATTATAAGGGAAATGCCAATCCAAATGAGGTACCACTTAAGACCAGTCAGAATGACTAAGATAAAAAATAAAATAAAATAAAGATAAAAATAAACCTGAAAACTGCTGGCACGGCTTGGGGAAAGGCAACCCTCCTATACTGTAGATGGGAATGTAAATTAGTACAAGCGACTGTGGAGAACAATGTGGAGATTCCTCAGAAACCCACAAATAGAACTACCAGACGACCCAATTATTCCACTCTTAGGTTCCTACCCAGAGGACAGGAAAACCTCGGTCCGAAAAATACTTGCACATCTGTTTATTGCAGCAGTATTCACAATTGCAAGGACATGAATCAACCCAAATGTCCAAGAACAGACAAATGGATTTTAAAAAATGTGGCAAATGGACACTATGGAATACTACTTAGCCATAAAAAACAATGAGACCCTGACATTTGATATAAAGTGGACAAATACGGAAGATCTAATGTAAAGCAAAGCAAAGCAGACTATGAGAGACAGGCATTGTATGTTCCTGCTTTATATATCCCGAATGTCTGCACTCTAGGGTGGAAACTGAAAGACAGGGAAGTATAACAGCAGGGAGGCCAACTGTTGATATTAGAGACAGTGTAGGAGGGGATGGGTAATAGGAAGTGGGGAGGAGAGGATCAGGGGGAAAAATTAATAGACACAAGAAAACAAACAAGCAAACACACACACACACACACACCCCAAAAGAGGGGTAAGAGGGTTTTACAATACTTCTAAGACTATTAAAAGAAGTCATGGCTCAAAGTCTCGAATCAGAACAGGAAAGAGGGGAAGTCAGGAAGGGACTGGTGTATAGAAGGAAACTGGAGTCAGCAGGCTGGCTCACAAGTTCCCAAAAGTATGCTAGGCGAGGGACCAGCAGTTAGCATAATAGCTATGTCACTGGACTCCCATGTAGCAGACCGCGGTTCACGTCCGGGACCCAGTGGCTTAAACTCACGCCGGGCGCGTGTGCGTGCGTGCCCAAGATCCCGAGAGGAGAATGGAGAAGGGGCTGTGGCGTGACCATCCCCCCTGGGGGGTGATTTCTCGCTTTCTGTCTCTTTGTCTCTCTCTGTCTGTCTGGCGCGCACGCGCACCCTTATAGCACAAACCTCTCAAAAAAAAAAAAAAAGTATGCTAGGCGAGTTGCTAAGAGACTCTCCTACATCTCTGATGAAATCTCAGTTTCATCTAACATCCTCTTGCGCTCTTTACGGCATGCCCTTTGGCTTCCTATCTTTAGCCAATCCCTGAAATTAGCTAGAGAAATCTCAAAAATCTTATAGAACTCGATCATATGCCAAACCCTTATGCACATTTCTCACTTCCATGACTGTCATTTTTGCTTCCAAGTTTTGCAAAACCAGTGCCTAATTCAATTCTCTCCTGTTTGTTTGCTATCTACACTGGCTCTCAAAACCGTGTACATAGCAACTAGTTTGTCTTCGAGTTTTGATGGGCTTTCTAGCCCTCCTATGGGCCACACTGACTTTCCTTTTTTTCTTCGAAATAAAGTTCTGAAACATCTATAAATATGCCTTGATTCTCTTGTCTCTGGGTTATTCTAGGTCTACATAAGCTTTTTATTTATGCTTTCATGCTTGTTATTCTTGCTTTAAATAAATTCTCCTTAACATCATTTGTTGCTTTTTTCAAATGTAAATATTTATTCTCTTTTTTGAAAGCGTTTTCCTTTTTCCCTTTTTATTTTTTTCTTCATATTTATGTTAAACACTGTACTGCATATAATACCCTGAGAGTAGAAATGAATTATACACTTGTTATTTGTTCTTTCAACACTGGAAATATTTTTTATATTCCTGGGTCAAAATTACTATTTGTTAACTTAATAATTTTTCTGAGTATGCAAAAGTAACTTTCAATTTGCATACTAATATTTATTCTTTTTTAGTATATAAAGCCCACAACTAAGTTCATTTTCCAATTTTTAAAAATGCTTATTTATTTCTTCCACGAGACAAACAGAGATACAGAGAGACAGAAAGAGACAGCCAGCCCTAATAGGGTTTTCACACTATGATTCACCTCCAGCTTCAGCCAGCCCAGATCATTGGCATGCCAACATCTGGAGAGCACAAGGCGGGGCCTTGGGATGCAATCCCAGGATCTTCCCATGTGGGTACAGCATGACAGTCTTGTGTTACTGTGGTGCCCTTGGCTAGCCCTCATTTTCCAATTTTGCACTATAATTCAGATTACTGACAAATGAATTCAGAAAAGCATATATCCTAAGGTTTTCCAAAATAGAGTTCAATTTCCTTCAGGTGCTGCTCTGTTAACTTCCTCATCTACTCATCAGCCCACACTATGAGAAGCTTATTAAACTATTCATTGAAGAAGCATTTTCCCTTTCTTGTGTTTTGTTTTTTAAAATACAAAGATAATAAGACATAGTCTACACTCCTCAGGTGCTCAGTCTAGGGACAAGGGAAATACGTAAGCAAATAATCACAATGAGTCCTAGTTATGCTCTCAAACAGTGGTATGCTCAAACCATCAAATGTGGAATCCTGCAAAATTATTTTTATTTTTAAAAAAATATCTCATTTCCATGGTCCACCACAAACCCAGGCACTCAAAATTTAAGAAATTTGACCTGAGTATCAATAATTTTGAAAAGTTTCCAGGCGATTCAAATGTGCAACCTGCCACAAGTGTACCCCTTGGGGGAGAAAAACAGAATGGAGAGCACTATGCAAAGATTATGAATAAAGTTTCTTCCAGAGGCCAGTAGGGAAGGAGGGAAAGTGAGTACAGGCTTCAAAGGCCTGGGGAGGAGGCATCTGAGGGTGGAGGAATGAATTCAAACCCAAGGCAAGAAGGAACCACTCATAGTAGGTCAGCATGGTAGAAGATAGTGTGGACAGAAGATGATATGGATGAGGTGGGCTGGAGACCACAGTGTAAAGACGGGACTGAACTGGGTTGTGAAGGGTTTCAGAAAGTTCACATTTCTTTTTTTTTTTTTTTTTAACTACAGAAATGAAACACTTTGGGACCAGCAGTTAGCGTAATGGCTATGTCGCTGAACTCCCATGTATTCAACTGTGGTTCGAGTCCTGGACCCGGTGGCTTAAACTCACGCCGGACGCATGTGTGTGCGTGCCCAAGATCCCGAGAGGAGAATGGAAGAGAAGGGATTGCGCTGTGACCATCCTCCCTGGGGGGTGATTTCTCGCTTTCTATCTCTCTGTCTGTCTCTGTCTGTCTGGCGAGCGCACGCGCCCTATAGCAAAAAAACCCTCTCCAAAAAAAAAAAAAAGAAAAGAAAAGAAAGAAAGAAAGAAATGAAATGCCTTGTGGTGTCTTCTTACTTAATGAAGGGTTTCTCAAACATGCCTGGCATAGGATTGCACCCAGAGAAGCAGTGTCTGTAGACATGGGAGAGGCTTAGACAGCGGGACTTCAGCAAGCACTCCAGGCAAGTCTAGTGATCTTGTAAGCTTGGGAAATGTTGACTTAAATGATACAATCCTTAGGAAATGAGAAAGTAGCTGTAGGGCCTTTAACGTCTTTGGCTAAAAATTAAAGAGCTTGGAAATTTAGATTTTGTGTTAGTCACACTGCCTTGTAAAAAGCTGGAGCTTAGGAAGAAAAAGAAAGATGCAGAAATGAAAGACCTAGCTGTAAATATGACTTAAACTGATTTACTCAGCACTGTCCAAAAGAAATGTAAGGTAAGGGTCAGGTGGTGGCACAGCAGTAATGCACACGGATCCCCATCGAGAAGGTTTTGGGTTTGCATCCAAGACCTCCCTGAACAGCCCAGCATTTGCGCCTGTGCCAGGGCTGGCAGACACTGGGGACATCTCTCAGTAAACCCTGTTAGCGGTGCCTCACTCTTGCTCTCAAAAGAGATAAATGAATAAACAATAAATAAATATAATGTGAGCATATAATTTTGAGTTTTTAATGGAATATATAATTTTAAATTTTTTTTAGTGGCCACATTTTTTTTTTTGAGAGTTTTTTTTCCTATAGGGAATATGTGGTCACCAGAGAGACTCAGAAAGACAGAAAGTGAGAAATCACTCCCAGAGGGGATAGCTACGCCTCAATCCCTTCTCCTCCATTCTTTTCTTGGGATTCTGGGCACTCGCACATATTTTTTTAATTCCAAGTTGCCAGGTCCAGAACTTGAACCATACTTGACTATGTGGGAGTCTGGTACCCCAACCACCACTCCACCTGTTAGCCCCCAGTAGCCATATTTTAAAAGGAAAAAAAAAAAAGCCAAATTAGTTTTACATTTACATGCGTTTTATTGGACCTAGTATACCCAAAATATTAACATTTCAACATATAATCAGTATCAAAAATATTACTAAGGTATCATGAATTCTTCTGTTTGCAATAAGCCTTCAAACTCTGGTGTGTCCAGCATATTTCAATCAGGGACTTGCAAGTGCTCATTGGCAAGTGCTCTTGCACTTTTAAAGTGCTCAATAGCTGCACATGGCTAGTGACTGCAGTATTAGATATTGCAGATCTAGAGAAAAGACGTGGTTTTCTAAACCAGGGCTGTAGGAGGCATGATGATAATGAGCTATGGTGAATCTCATAAAGACACAGAGAAATGTGTTTCAGCCCAGACTTAACCCATTTGACAAGAGAATGGATCGTGTTTTTGTTTGTTCTATTTTATTTAATTAATTAATTAATTAATTAATTAATTTTGCTATAAGGTGCTTGCACTCACCAGAAAGAGACAGAGAGACAGAAAGCCAGAAAGTGAGAAATCACCCCCTGGGAGGATGGCCATGCCACAATACCTTCTCCATTCTCCTCTCAGGATCTTGGGCATGCACACACACATACAGGGCGTGAGTTTAGGCCACCAGGCCCGGGACTCCAACCATGGTCGACTACATGGGAGTCCAGCGACATAGCCGTTACGCCAACTGCTGGTCCAAAAGTTTTATGGCTTTTAATATTTATTACCAAGTTCCTTTTTGTTACAGTGGATTTGTGTACATATATAATACCAAATACTTGGATTTATATATAAAACTACATGAAAATAGATAAATTTTATAATATATAGTAATGTATCATAGAGGAATACATTCCACTGTATTTAATATTTAATATATTGTATTTAATACATTTGTTAATGCACTGTATTAAATATAGCTGTGTAGTTTTGATAACATAAGAGAAAAAGGATATTAAGGGCATATAGAGTTTAACTGTAGTAACGTTTAACACAGCCACCAGTAAAATTTCAATATCCATCTACACCTGTGTTGAATATTTTTATTTTTTATTAGTTTAAACGGTTAAATATACATGTAATTGCACAATAAATAATAAATAACAATAAACAATATGATTACATATATTATTACAGAAATATACATAGATCATAAGACGTAGGAAAACAAATCGTCAAATGGACAAAGGATGGTGTTTCTGTCTTGGAGGGAGGTGAGGGTAACCTACTGTATCAGTAGGATTCCATGTCTTCACCCATGTAGCCAGAACCTACATTATTTTCATTATTTTTTAAATTGTATACAATAGTATTCCTTTATCCCTAGGGGTATATTCCAAGACCCCCAGTAGATGCCTGAAACCACAGGTAGTAACAATATCTACTAGATACCCTGCCTTGTTGCAATCTGATCGCCATGACAGCTACTAAGTGACTAACTGGCCAGCCCCACACAGCATGGACACCATGGAGAAAGGATGATTCACGTCACAGGTGGGACACAGCAGGATGGCATGAGATTTCATTAGCCTCTCGGAACACTCTGCCATTTAAAATTTATGAATTGTTTACTTCTGGAATTTTTCATTTAATGTTTTAAGTTTATTTTATTCATGATAACACATACGTGAGAGAGAGAGAAATATTGATCCTTGATAGGGTCTGGTCACACTCCCCTCCCCTTCATCCAGCTCTCAAGCTCCTCAGGCTCTTAGGCACACGGGTGTATGCACCTGGCACATTTCAGGCTGACCCAGCCAGGGGTCCAAACCTGCAGCTGGTCGTGTGGCTGCCAGCACTGGAGTCCTGTATGCTATGTTTTCTGCTCCCTAGACTGGGCATCCATTTAATATTTTTGAACCGTGGATAACCATGGGTAATTGAAACCACAGAAAGCAAAACGACAGATAAAGGAGGACTACTGTAAATATACTTTATACACATGTGCTCCTTCTCACAACACTAACTTCACAGTTAGGTGCAAGGGTGATAGCCCTTCATTCTCGCCTTGCGATTATTTGCTTTGCCCATACATGTTATAGAGACGGAGGTCTAATTTGTGAGACTCCATAATGAATGGCAGCTCATCTACCCCAGCCTCTTACTCTACCTTCCCCCAAGGGTGACCATCCGCAATCTTACACGGCAGGTCAACACATGCCTTTCTTCGTGAAATCTTCTCAGGCAGGGGCCACTAGTGCTTCCCTATCCTCTGTCCCATCAATATCATCTTCGGAGTCTTCTTTTTCCTCTGAATGTTATCTATTCATTTTTATCAAGTAAAGTTACATTGCTCCCTTCACTCATTAAAAGTGTAAGAAAAAGAGAAACAGTTTTAGACCAGGAGCAGATTTAAATTAGAAAAGAGAAAAAGAATAAGAAATCAGAAAGAGTTGCGTAAGTCTCGGAAGACCTCCACTGGTCAGCCGTCTGATCACAAGAACCACAGAAGTCCCGCCAGCGGAGAGGCTGAAGGCCAGGTGCTCCCGTGTGAATGCTTCACGCTAACTCACTCTAGCAAACCTGAACGTTCATTGTGTAGAATGTGCCCACTACATTTCCACATTCCAATTAAAATGCTGATTGTGCAGACAACCCGTGCTGTAGTGGTTAAAGTGACTGGATTCCACCAGACTGAAGGAGTGGTTTGAGGCCCAGACCTGGCAGCTTGAAAAACTTACTTGGTACATATACATGTGTGCCCAAAATCCTGAGAGGAGAATGGAGAAGGGATTGCTGCATGCCTATCCCCCCAAAAGGATCCTCATTTTCTCTCTCTCTCCCCGCCTTTCTTTTTCCCTCCCTCTATTTCTAGCAAGGGAATATACCCTCTAGCAAATTACCAAAAAAAAAAAAAAAAGTTGATTGTGCAGGTTCTTCTGCTGTGACTGCACATTGGTACACACATGTGTAATGGTTATTTTTATTGATATCATTCGTCAGATTGTTTTAAAATATTCAGAGGGGAACCAGTAGATGGTGCAGTGGTTTCGTTGCTGGACTTCCACATGGCTAATCGTGGTTTGAGTCCTGGACCTGCAGGCTTGAAACTTAGGCTCATGTGTGTGCGTGTGTGCCCAAGATCCCAGGAGGAGAATGGAAGAAAAGGGATTGCAGCATGGCCATCATCCCTGGGGGTGATTTCTTACTTTTCCCTCTCACTGTTTCTCTCTCTCTCTCTCTCTCTGCAGTGAGTGTGTGCAT
The DNA here is from genome assembly GCF_000334495.1 of Tupaia belangeri chinensis. Taxonomy (NCBI): domain Eukaryota; kingdom Metazoa; phylum Chordata; class Mammalia; order Scandentia; family Tupaiidae; genus Tupaia; species Tupaia belangeri. Next base: position 395,678 of record NW_006159941.1, on the reverse strand, counting down.
CCTAAGGCAAAAACCTCTTTAAATTATTTTTTTAATTTAAAAAGATGTTCAGAAAAAAAAGTTAGAAAAAAAGCTTATTCATTATTATTCTGCTTCCTTAGAGAAAGAAGGAATTTCATGATTTAGGCTTAGCAACTAACATTATTACTAGAAAAGTCAGACTTATCTACCTAAAATATTCCCCCAAATCTCCTGGAGATTACAAGTCCTATTTATAGAGTCAAGAACTATTTATAAAAAGTTGTTGTTGCTGTTTTTTAAATCGGAAAATTTGAGGCAAAATGTTGCACAAAATTAAAAATAATTGTATTATTTATTCATCTATATATTCAAATTATTTATTAATTAAGTATGATTTCCAAAATGATGGAAAGGTACAAAGTCCACAAAACAAAGCAAACCAAAGAAAGATTCCAGGTGAAAAAGAATGGTTCATCAAAACATCCCTCTTCAGGCTGACCCCTAGTGCAGTGGTTAATCACAGTGCTTTGGGAGCTGGATCCCACACGCCTGATCATGGTTCAAACCTGGCCCTGATGGCTTGAAAACAGAGCTGGTGTGTGTGCATGCATGGCCCAAATGCTAATAGCATGGAGAAATGGAGGAGAAAGAATTGTAGCATGACCATGCCCCATTAGGGAATGATTTCTCTATTCATCTGTCTTTCTGGTGAATATACATGCTCTCTGGTAATTAAAAAAGAAAATCCTCCCCTAGATGGGTAACTGAAATCTTTTGTTCTGAAGAAATATGTCTTTGTGCAGTACAATGATCATGCTGTTTTATCAAAAGGTTGATCAAATTTTGAAACAGAGCTAGCACTATTTCTGAAATGATAGGGAGATTAGCACTGAAAAGCTTAACAACAACTTGGTGGCTTGAAGGTGAAATTTTCAAGCAACAATTTTTTGGTAACTTGTTGTTCTTGTTGTTGCTGCTGCTGTAGAGCATGTGAGCTCACCAACATCAGAGGGAAAGTGAGAAAGGGGGATGATCAAGGATGAATGACCATGCCACAACCCCTTCTCCTCCTCTCAGGATTTTGAGCATGCACACACACATGCTCCATGTGTTTTTCAAGTTGCTGGGTCTGGGACTCTGACTCTGTAGTCAGTGGTATGAGATCCCGCTGTCTAAACCTCCACACCACCAGTCAGCTAGTAACATGGTTTCTACGTCAGAGCACACATGAAAGAACAAAAAAAATATATTTTAGGCATATTCAAGCAAGCACAAAATATACAAAAAAGAGTCTGTTCAGTAGAACACAGGCATTAGTGGAGGAGAATAGCACTTAGTAAAATGTGTAACTTATATGAGTGATAGAACATACAGTTTTATTTGTATATATAGTATGATTTGACTCAATTGCATGTGAACCCAAAGCCTTCCAAAGAGAATGACAAAATGCAGTGACTGCAAATATCAACAAGAAGGCATGTCCTTTTATGAGGGCAGGTGTAGAAATATGATCTTTAATCAATGTTCAGGACATCTGTACATACTATAAATTTATGACCACAGACTTATATTTCTTGACAAAATGTTTCCCAATGGAGCACCTTAAAAGTGCTTTCTAAATTAAATATGTTTAGAGCACCTTAAAAGTGCTTTCTAAATTAAACATGTTAATGTTTTCCCACTAAGAGGGGAAAAGAAGTAATAAAGCAGGAAGATAGTTATGTATCTTCAGGAGTAGAAACTCTGGAGGAAAAAGAACCCTTGGAAGATCAGATACAGGAAACGGATTCTCACGCCACTGGTCTTTAGAAGGTGCCAGTCTATTCTTCTACCTACCTGGGTTTGAATAAGACCCATCCAGACACAAGGATTAAAAAGTGACTTTATGTTTAATCTTAGATATTTTTCTAACGGTGGGATGTTTAATCTTTGATGTTTACTAATATTTAGTACATTATCAGATGAAACACCAGTTGGAAATAAATAGGTACACAACTATATTGTAAAGTATTTTAGGCTTTTTAAATTTTTATTTATTTATTTATTTATTTATTTATTTTTGAGAGGTTTTTGCTATAGGGCGCGTGTGCTCGCCAGACAGACAGAGAGACAGAAAGCGAGAGGACATAGCCATTACACTAACTGCTGGTCCCTTTATTTATTTATTTATTTATTTATTTATTTATAATTTTTATATTATTTATTTTTGCGATAGGGTCCGTGTGCTCACAAAAGAGACAGACAGAATGAGAGAGAAAAAGTACTCATAGGGAGAATGACCATGCCACAATCCTTTTTCCTCTATTGTCTTCTAGGGATTTTAGCATGCACACACATATGCCCCACATGGTTTTCAAGCAACCAGATCCAGGACTCAAACCATGCAATTGGCTATTTGGGATTCAGCCGCCGTAGCCACCATGGCACTGTGCTGGCCCTATTTCAGGTTTTTTAGGGTAATAAAACAAAGTTGTAAACATGTCTTTCTGGTACATTGGAGCCTAGTTCTTCTCTCAAAATACTAGTTAATGTGAAACATAGATTTACACTTGCATTAAAATATACCTGTACATACACACTGATTCTAACAATAAATAAGAGGGGCATGTTCCATGGGGCAGTGGTGATGCACTGCTCAAGAGAAGCTGAATCCCAGCTGGTGACTGCAGTTTGATTCCCAGCCTGGTCAGCCTGAAACATGCTAGGGAGGCACATGAGTGCCCAAGATCTGAAAGGGTGTAGGAATAGAGGGATCACAGCATAACCAGATCCTGTAGGGGGATTCCTGTCTGTCTCTCTTTCATGGATGCAATCCAGGCACTATCATGAATAATTCAAAACACTTAAATAAATATGAGAGTACTTCAAAAAGTTTGTGGAAAATACAAATAAATTTGGTACAAAAAAGTTTTTAAATCCATGCACAATTTTTTCGTAATATGCACTTTCCATGAACTTTTTAAAGACCCCTCATATAATTTTACAATACACATTTATGTGTATACATTTCTAATCATCTTTTCTAATAATTATTTATTTTATTATTATTGTTATCATTATTCTAGTTATCAGAGAGAGACAGAGAGAAAGAGAAGGAAAGTGAGAAAGCAAACTTCCAGGTCCATGGGACCAGCAGTTGGTATAATGGCTATGTCACTGGACTACTATGTAGTCAACCGCGGTTTGAGTCCCAGACCTGGTGGCTTAAACTCATACTGGGTGCGTGTGCATGTGCACAAGATCACAAGAGGAGAATGGAGGACAAGAGATTGCAGCAAGGCCATCCCCCCTGGGGGGTGATTTTTCGCTTTCTGTCTATCTTTCTGGCAAATGCACACAGCCTATAGCAAAAAAACTCAAAAAAAGAAAAAAAGAAAAAAAGAAAAAGAAAGAAAGAAAGAAAGAAAGAAAACCACCAGGTCCAGGACTAGAACGGTAGTTAGCCATGTGGAAGTCCAGTACCCTAACCATCATGCCACCTATTGGCCCTGTGTATATATGTTTTTAAATGCAAAATCAATGTGCATTTTAGAGTCCATTATTTTTTAATATCCCTTGTGTTTAAGGAAGCATATAATGTATTAAGCATTACAGTCATTTAGCAAACTAGGGTATTGTTGCAGAATATTGAATGCTGTTTAAATCAATAGCCTTCTTTTGTGGCATATTTTCTACCAAAAAGAGATGACAACAAAATGACTAATAACTAGGAAAAAATAAAGTGAGTTTATTTTTGTTGGTGGTGGTAACTGTATGTTTTATTTGACATGATAAAAGCTATTTCCTACTTCCAAGTTTGGCACCTTTGGAATCATAAGTGATTTTTCATGTCTCTAAGGTATCATTGAAAACTCACTATTTTGTAATTAATTGTGAGAGTTTCTTAATAAATAGTCTTAAGTGCCTAAGGGCCACTTCCCATTACCATCAATGACTTGGAATGAAGGCGGATCAAAATCACATCTGAAAGTGTCTTCATTGGCTGGTATGGATACTGGCAGAAATGATACACCATTATGCATGAGTGCATGCGCACACAATTACCTGAACTATTAATAGCTGATAATAACAATGATTGTTATACATTAGAATATCTACAGCATGAATTTCATTACGTTTTCTGTGATACTCCATCGCCTTCAGTTAAGACTTCTATTATTGGACTTATCTTTTTAATGGTAAGATTTACTAACTCAGTGCTTGACACAATATTGAATGAATATTAATAGAAAAAGTGTCAGTAACTCTGACTTGGATCAAGTTTTAGCTGCTCAAAGGCAAAGTCCTGGTGGCATAAATGTTCTAAGGGTGGGGTACAACTGAGCTAGAGGATGACTTACATCTCTACGTCTAGTACTAAGAGCAAGCTAATCCCATTTTCAAAGAAACACCGGGAATTCTCTCATGAACTCTTTCAGTACATTGGATTCGTGAGGTTTACTACGGGACCTTAGACACACAAATAACGTGCCCAATTTCATCTCAATAGGCGACAGAATAAGACAGGCACCCCTACAGGGACTTCACGCCATGATCACTCCTAGAGCCTCAGCTGGCTCAGCTCATAAGCATGATGCTAGTGAGCTCAGGCAGGTCCTGGGACACGAACCCAGGACCTTTCCCATGTGGGTCCAGTTGTGTTACTACTGTGCCACTACCTGGCCCAATGCCATAAACATTTCTCAATGATGTTCTTAATGCCTTTTCCCCTTTCTAAAACATTCTTCCTTCCAGTTGTGTAAGTCCAATATTTTCAGTACCCAAGTAATTCTAGGTACACAATGGCACTTTTCCCAGGGCCCAGCCTTTGGTATAACATGTTCCTCTGAGTTCCTGCAGTATTTCTGCCTATTAAACCACACTGCAAATTAAATACTTATTAAATGTTTATATTTATGTTCAAGAATTTTATCACTGTGCATAAATTATAAGCCCTCTAAGAGGAGGCAATATGTCTTACATTTCTTTGAATATCTGTGTACTCCCAAATTATGTCTTAAAATTAGCAAAAGATAAATGTATCTTGAAGTTGGCATGTCACCTTGCAGTAAGGTTTAGCTTATTCTGCTGTGAGAATTATTAGCATGGACCTTGGTATCTGATTGGATCAAATGTTCCTTCATTTATTCTTATATTATTCAAAGTAACTGCAATACCTAGTGTGTAACAGGCACTGTACCTGGTGTTAAATGTAGACATAAGAAAGATAATTTGTCCTCAAGTTACTTATGAGGAGAGAAAAGTTGTAAACGAATAGCTTTAATTCAATGAGGTAAGTACTGAGTGTGTTTTTTGTTTGTTTGTTTTGTTTTTGGAGAAATGTCAATAACTCCTTAAAATTGTGAGCTCTAGAGTCAAATCTATATAAAGTGACTTCTGTCACGTAGCTAACTGTGTGATTTGAAGACACATCACTTCTCTAACATTTTAGTTCTCTCCCCTGAAAAATGGCATGGAAATGGTACCCATCTCACAGTGTCATTGTAAGGATCATATGAAATGATGCATATGTGGTGCTTAGAACCATGGTTACCACATTGCAAACAGCCAATAAATATGAGCTCCTCCTGCTGTCTTGGAATGAAACACCGAACTAAAACCATGCTCTTTCAGAGAGCTGGAAACAATTGTATGTATATATATATATATAGAGAGAGAGAGAGAGAGAGAGAGAGCGCGCACACCTACTACACACCTATGCTAGATTGTGTAGCCTAAAACCATGCTCTCTTGGAGAGCTGGAAACAGTTCTATGTATTTAAATATGTATGTGTGTTTGTGTGTGTGTCTATCTATATCTATCTATCTATATGTAAATAAATATATATATATATATGTAGCTTACTGTAAAACTAGGCTAATTGTACAACTTATTATAATCACACACACACACACACACACACACACTACATATGGACTGTTTTTACATTATTTTTTTGCACGGCTAGACTACCAGTAGATACCAACTAGGTGCATCTCCAACTCACAGGTGCTCTTTCTCTGGGGACAAACAGCTATGCCAATGTGGGCCTTGAGTATTTATCACATCAAGTGCCCTTGACCTTTCTCTTGGCTATAACTGACTGGTGTGAGGGTGGATGTATGATTTAGGCTGTATCTGATTTTTCTCTCTTGATCATTTGATCATCAAAATGAAGACATGGGAAAATGTAGTCACTGGGTCTAAAAAATCTTAATGACAAAACTCTGGAGGGAGGGTCCCTGAATTGCCCCAACTGCTACCCTTCTGAAGGTTTGATTGTTCAGCAAGGCCTTTGACAATGAGCTATGACAGCACCCTTTCAACAAAGCTCCTGTCAGTTACCAGGGTGAGTAAATGTTACTTACAATGAACAAACAACACACGCAGCTCAATGGGGACGTGTTCTGCCTTTGCCAATGTTCTCTCACAAGACTGTTCCAATGCTTATCTTTCCATCAAAACCTGAGAAAGTCTCTTGGAGATGGCTTGATCAGTGAGTCTATGCAACTGCTCTCCAACAAGGTTTTAAAGGACAAAGAAAAAGTGCATATTTGATTTTAAATAATTTGATTTCTACTCTGGCTCTTATTTTAACATTTCAGACTTGGTGTAAATGAGCACAGTCATAGCTCACTGAATGGAGGGAATAGGCTCTGAAAAATGCATCCGTCGGTGATTTTGTTACTGTGTAGACATCATAGAGTGTATTATACAAATCTGGATGATATACCTATTATTTATACCTAGGTGAAATTGTGTAGCTTATTTTAATCTTCTGACCACCATTGTAGATGCAGTCTGTTGTTGACCAAAACATTATTCTGTGGCCTATGTCTGTATTTATCCCTTTATTCCTTTTGTTTTTGATCAGGCAACAGAAATAATGTCCCTCTGATGTAACTCATATGGTTATCCACATATAAATTTCAGAAGAACAAAAGAACCAGTTTTGAGTTTAGTACAAGAATATGAGTTCCCTTTTCTAGAAGGTCAAGTTCTTAGAATACCTAGTCTCTAGAAAGGCTTCATGACTAATGTATCAGTTGATTCTTTTGCACTGATCAAAAGAGACAGATAAGAAACCAACAGGTGGTATAGTGGTTAAGGCACTGGATTCCCACATGCTTGACCATAACACACGCAGCTCAATGGGGACGTGTTCTGCCTTTGCCAATGTTCTCTCACAAGACTGTTCCAATGCTTATCTTTCCATCAAAACCTGAGAAAGTCTCTTGGAGATGGCTTGATCAGTGAGTCTATGCAACTGCTCTCCAACAAGGTTTTAAAGGACAAAGAAAAAGTGCATATTTGATTTTAAATAATTTGATTTCTACTCTGGCTCTTATTTTAACATTTCAGACTTGGTGTAAATGAGCACAGTCATAGCTCACTGAATGGAGGGAATAGGCTCTGAAAAATGCATCCGTCGGTGATTTTGTTACTGTGTAGACATCATAGAGTGTATTATACAAATCTGGATGATATACCTATTATTTATACCTAGGTGAAATTGTGTAGCTTATTTTAATCTTCTGACCACCATTGTAGATGCAGTCTGTTGTTGACCAAAACATTATTCTGTGGCCTATGTCTGTATTTATCCCTTTATTCCTTTTGTTTTTGATCAGGCAACAGAAATAATGTCCCTCTGATGTAACTCATATGGTTATCCACATATAAATTTCAGAAGAACAAAAGAACCAGTTTTGAGTTTAGTACAAGAATATGAGTTCCCTTTTCTAGAAGGTCAAGTTCTTAGAATACCTAGTCTCTAGAAAGGCTTCATGACTAATGTATCAGTTGATTCTTTTGCACTGATCAAAAGAGACAGATAAGAAACCAACAGGTGGTATAGTGGTTAAGGCACTGGATTCCCACATGCTTGACCATGGTTTGAGTCTCAGACATGGAGGCTTCAAATCACACTATGTGTGTGTACATGTCCAAAATCCCAAGAGAAGACTGGAGGAGAAGGGACTGTGGTGTGGCCATCCTTCTTGAGAGGTGATTTCTCATGTTCCCTCTCACTTTCTGTCTCTCCCTGACAAGCGCAGATGCCCTGTGGCAAAAAACCTTAAAAAACAAACAAACAAACAAAAAACCAGATAAAAGCAATATCAGTAGGATATAGAGATGATCAATTATATAAAAAAATATAAAGACAATTCTTTTTTTTCAAATGTCCTAAATATTTAAAGGTTACAGAAAAGAAAACATTTGTGTGGTAATCCAGACCTAATACTGCATAGCTAAAAGATATATGAAGGATCAAAACAAGAAACAGAACCATATCTACTTATTTTTAACACTACAGCATAGAAAGGGTTTGATTTGCCTTTACTTTCTGGCTAGAGCTGCTGCTGTGGTCACTCCAAAATGTTGTAACATATTAAAAAGCAGTGCCAGTGGACTTTAAAAGAAGGGAAAAAGAGGAGAAAAACCTTACTCTTCAGACATTTGTGTTTATTTTCCCACATCTTTTAAAAGTTTACTACTCTTACTTAACTCATTTTGGGACATTAGTCGTTCTTAAACAATGCACGGTTATATTTGGTGAGAACAGCAATCCCCATAATAGAACTGACATTTCATAAGACCCACAGGACTTAATTAGCAGAGAATCTGAATTGCCTCTTACTCTGGGGAAAGGGTCAGAATTCAGATAATTTAGATAATATAAACACTAATACAAAATAATTCTTATACAATTGGGTTCTTTAAATTAATTTTAGGGTTGATAGATGCATGTAATCTTTATTAAAGTATGGAGTTTATAAATTCATTGTTATAAATTCTATAGATAGCAAACTATAACCTAATAAACTTATTATTGTATATTAATAAATAAATACATACTTTTTAAAAGATTTTTTACCATAGGGCATATGCATTCTCTACAGAAGGAGAGATAGAGACAGAGAGAGTGAAAGTGAGAAATCAGTCCCCAGGGGGGATGGTCATGCCATAATCCCTTCTCCTCTAGGGATTTTGGGCACACACACACACACACCTGCCCAGCATGATTTTTAAGATGTCAGTATGGGACTTGAACCATAGTTGGTCATGTGGACATCCAGCACCTTAACCATGCCAAATGCTGACCCCAACACAAAATTTTAACATATGGATTATATATGTGCATGAGCATTTAATAAGTATTTGTGTGCATATTTATATATGTAGTATGTGTGTACATACATATATTTAGATGTAAGATATAGATAAAAATATTCAGCTAAATTAAACCTAAAAATAACTTTTAAGAAATATGACATCAATTTTCTTTTTTTTTTTTAGAGATTTTTTTTGTGATAGGGTGCATGCACTTGCCAGAAAGACAGAGAGAGACAGAGAGATAGAAAGCATTCATCCATTCTCCTCTTGGGATCTTGGGCATGCACGCACATGTGCCTGGCATGAGTTTAAGCCACTGGGTCCGGGACTTGAACTGTGGTCGACTACATGGGAGTCCAGCGACATAGCCATTATGCTAACTGCTGGTCCCAATATGACATCAATTTTCTAACATTCAATTTCTAGACTATTTTTATCCAACTTATATTTTATATTCATATTTTCACTCCAATGTAATATATTCATAAACTTTGAAATTGTTTCAAATTATTTGACCATGGGTACATCCCCCATAGCATAGAGCACCCATCTTCCCAAGTATAAAACTGATTTTCTTTCCCATGTTGTGGTTGGTAGAATTTAAGGAAAGGATAAGAGAAGAGGATGTTATCATATCATGGAAATTACATTTCTAGAGTTGGGCCATACTTATGGTTATCAATGTCCACACTTGACTTTTGATTTCAAAGCTTGCAAACCCCTTTTATAGCCCATCTATTATAAATGAAATATTTAAACTGGCAAATGCAAATCACCATTTCTGTGCTCATTGGAAGACTGGCAAGTCTGCAAATACACATCCAGTTGTGGAGAAGAAGCCTCTAAGACTCCCTGGAAACGAAGAATCTCATCTGAAGCAAGAGAATTCATAGAAACGAGGATCATGGGGAGCTTAGTATGTGTTCTATATTCGATCACATAAACATTTACCCTACTTTGCAACTGCATCTCTCTCTTTTGTGAAATTGTTCTGTATGTCTCTGCCAGGCTGGTGTTTACAGCTTGGTTTCTTTCATTCTAAAACAAAGTATTCAGCCAACTTTAAACAGTGCCTACTTCTAGCCAACTGTCCTTTTCTCACTGTTAACATTTGGGTTACAGGAAAAGTACATGACTAAGTGTAATGTTTCTCATACATTTCAAAAGAAATTGAAGGCTCGCTCAAAAGTCCCATAGCAGAGAAAACCTATGGAGATGGGGGTGATGACCAATAAACACCACAAATTGGGTCTTTGAATGCTGCCCTAAGAATTCTTCATTTCTTCACTATGTTTTTGGTTGCTGACTTAATCTTGCAGTTTTGAATTAAAAATAGGTCAAGGAATGATCATTTACTCATTAATTATTACAAATAAATGTTATTAAACACTAAACACACAGCCATGCTAGCACTAAGTTGTTTATAATGTATGATTCCACAGTCACCCATTTTTGGTAATGCTATTATTTTTATTTTTACCATGATGAGATTGAGGCTCAGGAAAAACTTAGTCAGTGTGTTCTCATTCTGACAAATGCCTACTTGAAGGCTGTTGAAAGACCCTAATCTATGGCTCCTTGTGCCCACACTTGGTCTTTTGGATAACACACTCCAGCTGGTCACATTCAATTCTGGACAAAATCCTGGCTGGCTCCCTTTATCCATAGGTCCAGGCGTCTGTGTGAGCAGAGTGGGAAGGAAGGGATGTCAGAAGAGATCTGGCTGAGATGGACTTTCCCTAGTCATCGATAAGGAACAGCCTTCCAGATGAATGTACAACCTTGAAGGGCTCCAAGGGTGAGAGCTCAGTGGAGTTTACCTAGTTTCTAGAAGGCCTGCGATGACTACTGTGTTAGCTGAGTGTCTCGCACTGATGAAGAGTGGATAAGGGGTCAGCAGGTGGTACAGTGGTTAGTGCTGGATTCCCACATGGTCAACTGTGGTTTGAGTCCCAGATATAGACTTGAAAAACACACCAGGAATGTGTATGGCCGCCTGTCCCGAATCCAAGAACGGGTGAGAAGGGATTGCAGTGTGACCATCTTCTCTGAAGAGTGACTTCTCACTTTCTTTCTCTCTCTCTCTCAAAGTAGATGTACCCTAAGGCAAACTTTAAAAAACAAGTTAAACACAGAATTACCATATGACCCAGATACCCACTCCTAGATATACACCTACGAGAAATGAAAACATATGTCTCCATAAAATCATAATAGAATGTTCACAGCAGCATTATGCATAATAGCCAAAAAGTGGACTCAACCTGAACATCCATAAACTGAAGAATGGATAAATAAAATGTAGTTTATCCATACAATGGATATTGTTCAGCCATAAAAATGTAAAGTACTCATACATGATGAAATCTTGGGTTAAGATGGATTGATCTTAATGAGAATATTCTAAGGAAAGAAGTTAGACATAAAGGCAAGTGATAAAGAAAGTATAGGTTACTGGTGGCCAGGGACAAGGAGGAGGGGAGAACTCCATGTTTCTGCTATCGGGTCTGGATTCCTTTTTTAGATGATAGTAATGACCTAGAAAGAAGGAACAGTGATGGTTGTACACAATGTGGAAACAGTGAAAATCACTGAGTTGTACTACTTTAAATAGAATAGTGAGAAAAATGTTTGTGTTTTACTCTTTGTAAATTATACCTCAATAAACTAACATGGGGGGAGTAAAGGTCAGAAACAATTAGTTTTGAGAGCATAAGAAAGGCTAGTAAGATGAAAGAGAAGAAAAAGATCAGAACCTAACTTCCTAAACAGAGGTAGCCACAGATGTTATTTGGAATAAGCATACCAGTGCAAACCTATCATTGATATTATAAAGACAACACAATTGATGACAGTCCATTAGAGCCATCTATGTAAACAGAAAAATGGAAAACATGAAGTGGTTATGTTTCCAAAATAGCCACTTTATTAAATGCTGTCCTGGAACCAACAGTTGGCATAATAGCTATGTCACTGAACTCTCATGTAGTTGACCATGGTTCGAGTCCCAGAACTGGTGGCTTAAACCCACACCAGGCGTGTGAGTGTGTTTGCCCAAGATCCGGAGAGGAGAATGGAGGAGAAGAGATTGTGGTGTGGCCATCCCTTCAGGGGGTGATTTTTTGCTTTCTGTCTCTCTGTCTCTCTCTGTCTTTCTGGCGAGCACACACACACCCTATAGCAAAAACCTCTCCAAAAAATTTAAAAAAAAAAAAAAAAGAAAGGAAAGAAAAAAGAAAGAAATGCTGTCCTTGGAGAGCCCACTGTTACCTGAAAATCATGGGAGTAAATGAAAGGGTTTTATGAGGATGAATGTCCTTATTCAGAAATCTCTATCTGTTGTGCACAGACACCTTCTACTTGCTGTGGACATCCGCAATATAAAGACTCTTCTCAAGTTATTGTCCACTCTCTAGAGGACACAGTGCCAAGTCCCCAGTATGTTCAAGATGGGGTCACAGGAGGTATGTGAGACCTCCCATAGAAAGCCTGACGCTTCATCAGTTACCACGTCCTATATAGAAAAATCACAGCAGTCCCATCCTAAGACACTTTACTATCAACGTGTTCAAAATTGCCTATCAGTGGAGCTGACAGGTGGTGTAGTGGCTATGGTCCTGCACTTCCTCATGGCTGACTGCAGTTCTAGTTCCAGACCAGGGAGCTTGATAATCATGCCAGGCATGTGTGCACGTACATCCAGTCTCTCTCTCTCTCAAAGTAGATGTACCCTAAGGCAAACTTTAAAAAACAAGTTAAACACAGAATTACCATATGACCCAGATACCCACTCCTAGATATACACCTACGAGAAATGAAAACATATGTCTCCATAAAATCATAATAGAATGTTCACAGCAGCATTATGCATAATAGCCAAAAAGTGGACTCAACCTGAACATCCATAAACTGAAGAATGGATAAATAAAATGTAGTTTATCCATACAATGGATATTGTTCAGCCATAAAAATGTAAAGTACTCATACATGATGAAATCTTGGGTTAAGATGGATTGATCTTAATGAGAATATTCTAAGGAAAGAAGTTAGACATAAAGGCAAGTGATAAAGAAAGTATAGGTTACTGGTGGCCAGGGACAAGGAGGAGGGGAGAACTCCATGTTTCTGCTATCGGGGCTGGGTTTCTTTTTTAGATGATAGTAATGACCTAGAAAGAAGGAACAGTGATGGTTGTACACAATGTGGAAACAGTGAAAATCACTGAGTTGTACTACTTTAAATAGAATAGTGAGAAAAATGTTTGTGTTTTACTCTTTGTAAATTATACCTCAATAAACTAACATGGGGGGAGTAAAGGTCAGAAACAATTAGTTTTGAGAGCATAAGAAAGGCTAGTAAGATGAAAGAGAAGAAAAAGATCAGAACCTAACTTCCTAAACAGAGGTAGCCACAGATGTTATTTGGAATAAGCATACCAGTGCAAACCTATCATTGATATTATAAAGACAACACAATTGATGACAGTCCATTAGAGCCATCTATGTAAACAGAAAAATGGAAAACATGAAGTGGTTATGTTTCCAAAATAGCCACTTTATTAAATGCTGTCCTGGAACCAACAGTTGGCATAATAGCTATGTCACTGAACTCTCATGTAGTTGACCATGGTTCGAGTCCCAGAACTGGTGGCTTAAACCCACACCAGGCGTGTGAGTGTGTTTGCCCAAGATCCGGAGAGGAGAATGGAGGAGAAGAGATTGTGGTGTGGCCATCCCTTCAGGGGGCGATTTTTCGCTTTCTGTCTCTCTGTCTCTCTCTGTCTTTCTGGCGAGCACACACACACCCTATAGCAAAAACCTCTCCAAAAAATTTAAAAAAAAAAAAAAAAGAAAGAAAGAAAAAAGAAAGAAATGCTGTCCTTGGAGAGCCCACTGTTACCTGAAAATCATGGGAGTAAATGAAAGGGTTTTATGAGGATGAATGTCCTTATTCAGAAATCTCTATCTGTTGTGCACAGACACCTTCTACTTGCTGTGGACATCCGCAATATAAAGACTCTTCTCAAGTTATTGTCCACTCTCTAGAGGACACAGTGCCAAGTCCCCAGTATGTTCAAGATGGGGTCACAGGAGGTATGTGAGACCTCCCATAGAAAGCCTGACGCTTCATCAGTTACCACGTCCTATATAGAAAAATCACAGCAGTCCCATCCTAAGACACTTTACTATCAACGTGTTCAAAATTGCCTATCAGTGGAGCTGACAGGTGGTGTAGTGGCTATGGTCCTGCACTTCCTCATGGCTGACTGCAGTTCTAGTTCCAGACCAGGGAGCTTGATAATCATGCCAGGCATGTGTGCACGTACATCCAGAATCCCAGGGGAAGACTGGAGGAAAAGGGATTATAGCATGCCCATTCCCCTGATGGAAGATTTCTCACTTTCCCTCTCACTGTCTCTTTGGTTTGCTCCAGTAAGTGCATGTACCGTATGGCAAAAACCTTTAAAAATTATATATAGAGAAGAAGAGAAAGAGAGAGAATGATGTAGATATATATGTGTGTGTGTGTGTCATATATATATATATCTATCTACACACACACACACACACACACATATATATATATTAGTATGTCATTATTTTCATTCAACAGTTACTGAGTACCCACCATGCACCAGGTACTACAGAGAGGTAATTGTTATTTTTGTACAACATTCTTTGTATGAAGATGAATACAAAATGACAGGATCCTCTGCTTATACTCCTGCAATGACACCTCATTTTTCTGAGAACAAAACTCAAGGTTCTTACAGTGCCCTCTGAGGTGCCTGACGGCACAGGTCTGCTTCCTCCAGCTTTTCCAACCTTTGCTGTCCCTACTACAGTCCCTGGTCTCGTTGCTATTTCTCAGAGCAGTAAGTGTGTTCCTTCATCAGCCTTTGTACCAACTGCTCCTTCCACCTGGAAAATTTTTCCTGGATTTCCTCATGGCTTACTTTCTCTATTTCCTTCAAGATTTTGTTCAAAATACACGATGAGGCCCACCTACCTGAACAATCTTATATAAAATTAAAATGACAACCCACGGACCTCCAGCATCTCCTAACCTCCATACCCTACTCTAATTTGCTTTCTTCCTATGCTCTAAACATGCTATGTGATTTCCTTACTGACTATCGCGATTGCTATTGCTTTCCCCCAGACGGTAAGCTCCAGGAGGGTGGGGATTTCTCTCATGTCCCTCTTGCTCACTATGGTCTCTTCAGCACCAGCGACCACGCATGCTCCACAAACTCTGGCTGAGTGAGTAGAAGCAATACCCAATGCCTGTAGAACACTCTCCTTGCCAGCAGTCCTTTTGGACTAGCGCTTGGACTCATCCTTTGGAATACTATTTTGTTCTTCTTAATATAAACTTGTACTTTAATTCCATTTTTCCACAAAACTTTTTTTTAATATTATTTTTCTTTCTTTTCTTTTCATAAGAGAGAGAGAGAGAGGGAGAGATGGGGCACCTCCATCAGGCTCTTCATGCTGTGATCTAACACCCAGCGTTAGCCAGCCCCAGATCATAGGTGTGGGTGCCTGACATGTTTGGGGGACTCTAGATGTGAATCTATACCCTCCTGAGTTAGTTACCCTCATGGGGTGCTGCATGATCACTGTGCCACCATCACAAATATTTTTATTTTTATTATTTTTTTAAAGAGGTTTTTGTGTGCACTCAGGAGAGAGGCAGACAGACCCAGTGAAGGGAAAGTGAGAAGATTATCCCCCAGGGGAGATGACCACGTGCAGTCCCTTCTCATCCATTCTTCTCCTGGGATTTTGGGCACACATACACACACACCTGGCATGATTTTTAAACCAGCAGATCTGTGACTAAAACTGTAGTCGGTGATATGGGAGTCCGCGAGGTTACCGCTTTCCCCTCTGCTGCCCCCCCAGCTTCCTATTTTAAAATATTTATTTATTTTTAGTCAGGTTCGTCCTATGTCTCAATCCTCCTAAATCAAACTTCCTCATAGCTGGGATGACAGATGTGCTGCCAAGGCCAGCTTTAAGGGTGGGCCTGGAATTCAGCCTGAGGCTCCTGTATGGCCTCAGTCTGCTGGTAGCTGTATCTACCAGCAGCTGTATCTACCAGCAGGCACCACCATGGCTGGGCTGGGGACTCTATTTCAGTGTGCCTGAAGTCACACCTATAATCCCATGGCACTCGCAGCTATACCCAGTCTCTAAAATGTGAAGGTGGGCACCTCATCACTCAACAGCAGATAGCATTTCCTGGGATCCCTGAATGCCATGGAGCTGTACTTCCCATCCCTGCTGTTCCCATAAATACCTGCCAGTGAACAAAGTGGATGAACCAAAATGATCTCTATGTAAAATGCTTATTATGTCAAGGTCTGCATTTTCCAACAATAGTTCAAAGGCAATCAGAAACAACGAGCTGGAAGATCCATTTACTCTTGTTTGTAAATCTTCTCTCATCTTTATAATCCCTGATATCAAGCAATATATGTGGTCTCTTAAATTATGCATTTCTTCACATTAACTTTTCTTTAATTCCCAAAAAAATGAAGAGAAAAAAAAGGGTGGGGGGGATCCCTGGTGCTTTATTCTGAAATAAAGTTTATCCATAATGTTTTGCTAAAGTGTCCTTGATTTTTTTTTTTTTTTTGTAATTCCTGTCTAATCTTGTACACGGGCTACGGAAAACCAAGGCCATGGGACCAGCAGGAAGTGTGGTGGTTGACGCACTGGACACTCCCATATGGCCAAGCACAGTTTGAGTCCCAGACCGGGGGACTTTCTCGCTCTCCCTCTCCCTGTCTCTCTCCGGTTAAATTAAAATAAATGAATAAATAAAATAAAATAATTATTAATAAAAAGAAAAAAATAAACAAAGAAAGAAAACCCAAGGCCATTCGGTCATGACAGTTCTAATCAACAGGGAAGAATTCATTATTACAACGTTCACTTAGAAATGTGTGAAAATGGTAAATGGGGATTATCTGGATATGACATGAGATGACCAGAATACGAAATGGGCCAAGTGGGCATCTTCGCTTGTCTTTATAGAACAGTTCAAAGATAGTAACTCGGCGGAAAGCACAGGCTGTTTTCTGTCATCATCGGGTAAATCGCTTGTACGCACGAAACTGTCTCGAATCATTTCAACTAAATCCCATTCATTTGTCGGTAAAATTAAGAGATTAAATTAGCCTCTGAGCAATTTATTTACCCTCTCAAGTAAAAATAATTTAAAAAGCAAGTACATCCTGCCAAAAAGTAAAAAATCTCCCGAATGCCTTCAGTCAAAACTTGAGCTTACTTTCTCAGCACTGTGGAGTCCAAAAGAATGCTGGGTTTGGCACCCAGGAATTAAAACATTACATCTGGTTCACCAAAAAGATCAGGGAAGGCACAGTTTAAGCTTCAGTCTTACATAGATGTGTAAGTAAAATATCAACCTGTTTAGAATATTCTGAAGCAAATGCCAGTTACTTTTAGCTACCTATTACCAGTTAAATAATTTTGCTTTCATGTATGTGTATATTCACTTTAAAAGGTCTGGTAAAATTTCTTTGAGGTAAAAATGACTTTTCTCAATGGTCAAGAATTTGTTTTCCTGTGAAAGGCAAGTGTCAAAATTCAATCCACGAGGCTGGGTGGTGGCACAGCCATAAAATACGACACTCTGCCAGGCTGACCCACATGAGAAATTTCTCAGTTTGCAACCAGAAACCTCCCTGAATATGCGAGGCACATGTGCCCATGATCCAGGGCTCACTGAGGCTAGAGGTGAATCGGGGCATCAAACCTAGCAGGGTACTGTTTCTTTCTCTGCCCAACCCCCTACCCCGCCTCTCATTCTCGCTCTTATTTCCATTATCTCAGTTAAAAAGCAGCAGGATAATGAGAGTCCTCTATATTCTGCTCCCCACTTTTCCTGTAGACCAGCGGTCCAGGCCTGCAAATGACCAGCAGCATCAGTAGTTGCTATGCGGGAAACAAAAGCTAGGCACCCACTGCAGGAATTTCTCTTCTCATTAAGGGGAAAGAGAGAGATGGTGAAGGGAAAAAAAAAAAAAAAAAAAAAAAAAAAAAGGAAGAAGTGGTAGGGAAGGGGACAGAGAAAGAGGAGAACTAAATAAATAAATTTGGAAAAACACATTTTATATAAAATTCAAGGGCCAGCCCTATAGTATGATGGTTATACATGGCCAACTCTGTAGTTCACAGCCTGGCCCTTGCAGCTAGAAAAATATGGCTAATGAATGTGAGCGTGCACCCCAAATCCCAACAGGCTAAAAACAATGGACGAGATCGCAGAATGACCACCGCATTAGAGAGGTGCTTTCTCTCTCTTTCTCTGTCCTCCTATAGCTCTCTGGAAAGCACATGTACCCTCTGGTAACTAAAACTAAGATAAGATAAAGTAAAATAAATCATTAAAAAATCTCAGTTCAGAAGAATCCCATGATCTCTAATTCTATTATTAAAACTAGTTTAAAATAAATTTTAGGTAACAAGTTGTATATTGTCTTGAATATTCCCAGGCATTAAGTACACATTTTAACTGCAAGAACATGAAAAGGGAAATTATACATAAATGAATAAAGAAAATGCATTTGCTCCATGCATGTTTTTGCTTCTTTTTTGCTTTAGAAAGAAAAAAAAAAAAAAAAGAACACTTCATACAACTTACTAGAATTTATAAAATAAATAACATAAT
Source organism: Tupaia belangeri chinensis (assembly GCF_000334495.1). NCBI lineage: Eukaryota > Metazoa > Chordata > Mammalia > Scandentia > Tupaiidae > Tupaia > Tupaia belangeri. The sequence goes on along the minus strand of NW_006159941.1, from coordinate 376,918 downwards.
AAAAGTTGGACATGGAAAGGTTTTTAATTTAAAACTATAAGCATATGAGGTGGCACCTGTATAAATTGTTTATGTGTATATGCATGAATAACATTTTTTATTAAAAAAATATATAGAAAGCATGTGTTAGCTAAGGCTGTCATCAATTTCAGATGAAAGTCACTGAATGACCAGAAAAGCATTCATTACACCATCTCCCACATTGAACTGGGAATAACGCTAACTTCTAGGCTGCTGCACTGACTGCAAGGATGGATTTATTTCTTTATTTTTCAAGATCAATCCACTCAATCCTGCAAGAAATATTTTCTGAGTGCCTACTATGTGCCAGGACTTACACAGCGCAGGATATGGGTATGAAATAAAAATGATACTGCTCTTGTTTTGCAGTGTCTATACTTAACTGGGCCAAGTTCCTTTCCATAATGAGCTTGATATGCAATTGAAAAGCAGCAGAATAATGAGAGTCCTCTATATTCTGCTCCCCACTTTTCCTGTAGACCAGCGGTCCAGGCAAGCCTGCAAGTGACCAGCAGCATCAGTAGTTGCTACATGGGAAACAAAAGCCAGGCACGCACTGCAGGAATTTATCTTCTCACTAAGGGGAAAGATAGAGATGGTGAAGAAGAAGAAAGAATAAAAGGAAGGGGTGTGAGGGAAGGGGAGAGAGAAAGAGGGACAAAATATCTTAGTGGGTAGACTGTTTACACCTGTCTGAAACCTGACTAAAAATTTTGCTCTCTTCTTTTTTTTAAGTTTTTTTTTCCTAGGATACATGCACTTGTCAGAGAGAGACAGAAAGAGGGCAAGTGAGAAATTATTCTTTGGGGTGATGAGCACTCTGTAATCCCTTCTCCTCTATTACCTTCCTGGGATTTGGGCCATGCACACACATGAACATAGTATGATTTTCAAGTCACCAGATCCAGGACTTGAATAATGGTCAGCCATGGGGAACGCCAGCACCTTAACTACTACGCCACCTGCTGGACCCTTTGCTTTCATTCCTAGAACTTTGCTGTTTAGGAATAAAAAGGAAAACTACATTTTCTTTATAGGGTCACAGAAAACACTATCCATAAAAGAAAATAATAATAAATTAGTCCTCATTAAAATTTAGAAAATTAAAAAACACTGATAAGAAAGTGAAAAGGCAAAGTACAGATGAAAACAGATAATCACAAAATGCATCTAACGAAGGACTTCTATCCAGGAAAAAATAAATAAATAAAAACAAAACAAACAAAAATACTACAATCAATACCAAAAAGATTGACAATCCAATTTTAAAAATAGGCAAAAGATCTGAACAGGAACGTCACAAAAAAGACTATCCAAATGGCCAAGTAGCACAGGAAAAGGTACTCAACATCATTACTAATCAGGAAAATGTAAATTAAACTGCAATAACATAGATAAATCAGAATGGTTAAAGTTAAAGGACTAATATCAAGTGTCATTGAGGATAACTAGAGTATTCATACACTGCTGGTAGGAGTTTAAATTGGTTCATCTGTATTGGAAACGTGTTCGCCAGTATTTTCAGTGAATGGGGTGGGGAACAGTGGGTGAGACACATAACTATATAACTATGTAACTCAGGAATTCCATTTCTACAAATATACCCAAGACATATGAATGAATATGTTGATGAAAATGACATCTAGAGGGACCAGCAGTTAGCGTAATGGCTATGTCGCTGGACTCCCATGTAGTCGACCTGTCACTGGACTGCCATGTAGTCAACTGTGGTTCGTGTCCCAGATCCGGTGGCTTAAAACTCACGCCAGGCGCATGTGCATGCGTGCCCAAGATCCCGAGAGGAGAATGGAGGAGAAGGGATTGTGGTGTGGCCATCCCCCCTGGGGGGTGATTTCTCGCTTTCTGTCTCCCTGTCTCTGTCTGTCTGGTGAGCGCATGTGCCCTATAGCAAAAAAAAAAAAAAAAAAAAAAAAAAAAAAAAAAAAAACCAAAAAAAAAAAAAAAAAAAAAAAAAAATGACAGCTACAAGTATGTTCATAGCAATTTCATTCATCGAAGTCAAAAACTGGAAACAATCAAATGTCTATCAATAGTAGAAGGGGCCATCAGGTAGCATGGTAGTTAAGGTGCTGGACTTACACATGGCCAACCATGGTTTGAATCCCAGACCTGGCAGCTTGCTTTCTCACGTTCCTTCTCTGTCTGTGTCTCTCTCTGGTGAGCATGCAAGCCATATAGCAAATTTAAAATAATCATAATAAATAAAATTAAAATAGTAGTGTGGATAAATTGTAGCATATGAATATAATAGCAAATACAGCAAAAAATGAACTACTGATACGTATAAGAACATGGACAAAACTCACAGACACAACACTGAGCAAGCAAGAGACACCATGAAAGTATATCCTATGCTATTCCGATTCATATTTTTTTTTTCTTCCGATTCATAAAGAATGAGAATGAGGCAGACAAATCTATTGATCACAGCAGTGGTTATCTCTGTGAGTATCAACTGGAGGAAGAGGTACAATAGAGATGCTGAAAATATTTTATCATTTCTTCTTGGTGGTGGTTAAAGGGTTGTACACATAAGAAAAAGTTCATGCTTCCCTTGTGATTCAAACTTCTACCTGGTTACCTATGATTCTTTGAAGACATGAGGCAAATTATGACTTTGCTTTGCTCAAACTCATCGGTGGCCCCTATGTCACTCAGGGTAAGAATCAAACTCTACACCAGCCCATTGTAAGCTGAGCCAGTTGACTACCACTCTTCTCATTCACTCTGCTCTTTGCTGCTGCTAAAACAAGCCTAGAACATTTCCAGCTCAAGGCTTTTGCTCTGGCTATGCCCTGTGCCTGGGACATTCTTCCCTCAAATAGCTACAAAGCTCACTGTCTGACCTCCTTCCAGATTTTGTTTAAATGTCATCTTTTCGTTCAATCTCTACTGTGATCATCTCCTGTTCAAAAGTTAAGTTTGCATGTGTGCGTGTGTGATTGGGACCAATCTCAATCAGACCGACCACACTGGAAAACGAAAAGAACAAACTCATCTTCTGTGAACTATTAAGAAACAGAAAAATACTCAAGACTTTTTAAACTAAATGTGTAACAGATTTGATATAATATGCAAAATTTACTTACATTCTTCTCCTTCAGTCTTCAATAAATATTTAGAATATACAAAAAAACTTTATATGGTCGCTAGGGGAGCTGGGGGAGAACAGCAGGATGTGGGAGGAACATGACAACATTCCCAGTAGTGTCAGTGATGTGTGTGTGTGTGCATGTGTGTGCATGCACACACTCGCATGTGTTTGCTCCTGGGTATGAAAACACACAGAAAAGAAGGCAAGAATTGAAAGTATTCATGCAGTGTGTAAAAATGGACTCAGACAGAAAGCTAATAGGAATTTTCCATCATTCTGTTCTTATATCACCAAAAATCAAATTCTGTAATAGCCCATGGTAACCTAAACCATTTGGCTACCACTCTTCTCTTTATTTGGCTCCTTGCTGTTGCTAAAGCATGCCTTGAAAATTCCTACCACAGGGCCTTTGCTCTAGCTGTCTCCTCTGCCTGGAACAGTTGTTCCATGAATAGCCACAAAACTTTCTCACATAACAGTAAGGTTGCTTTTTGTTTCTCCTTCAGGCTGAAGAAAAGAGTCCGACTAAGTAAGAATGAGATACTACAATAGAATGGGGTGGGGAACAGTGGGTGAATCAGAAGCAAAATGAGAAGAGAGCTGTCGTCTCTGACATGGGAATAAGTTCAGCAGAAAAGAGAAGGTTGTCTCAGCCGTGGAATCCCAGATCCCTGGGTCTTCCACGGCGCCTTTCACAGACATGCAGGGGCAGTTACTGAATGAATTGGTTGGCTGGTGGACCCCGGTTGGCTGGTGGACCTCACAGGTACAGAGGTTCCCCCTACCCTGCATAAATGGGCTCCTCTTCACCTCCAGTCCTCATCCCACAGGGAAAGGAAAACAACTGACGCTTGCTTCAGGAGAGATTTAAAAGATGAAGGTGCAGAGGACCTTCTCATTTCAGGACAGACATGCCTTGTGTGAAAATGCAAATAAGAGAACAGAACATTGTGGTCAGAAGATTTTTAAGAATCAATTTTGCTGAAGAGTGCACTGAAGAAGAGTGAGAGGTGGGTAAGTAAGCTCCGAATGAGTCAATGAAACAAAGTGCACACAAACCGTGAATTGCCAGGCAACGGTTACTCGCCCCAAAGGGCTCCTGGGAAGACAAATCACTCAGTGTCCCCGCTGAGCTGGCTTGGTCTTGCCATTGGTCATACTTTGCCCTCAGCTTGATACTATAGCCAAGGAACCTTTAGTCCAGGCATGGAGGTTAAAATCTCCTGGGAGTCAGTGGTTTTCTGAGAACCGAGGTAATGGGTACCCAGGAAGGGTCTGCTGACTTCCCTGTCCCTGGCTGAAGCCCCACACTGCCATTTGCACTGAGTCTTGCAAATTATGGCCCTGAGCAGGAGACTGGGGTATGCTGGGAAATCTTCTCCAAAGAAAGGTCCTATTGCTGTACCTGGTACTCCTAAGTCTGAGAAGGAAGTGCAGCACTTGACAGGCCTCTGTGAGTTTGGGAGACAACATATTCTGCATAGGGATTCTACTTCCACTCATCTACTGGGTGACATAAAATCTTATTGGGGTGCCTTACAAATAGGGGTGATACAGGCACTCCTGGCAACTGGGCCATACAAGCTGGCAGGTCTGGGGTGCTAGCAATATCTGCAGTGGACAATGGAGTGTGTGGCTGGCTTCAACAGGCAAATCATGGTGTAGACCTCTATGATTCTGGAACAACGCCATGACACCTGCAG
>NW_006159941.1:366599-372048 GCF_000334495.1 Tupaia belangeri chinensis | reverse complement strand
GCAGGAATTATTGTACATCATCCCAAAGCAGCCCCCAGCATGCCACTAGACCAGGCACAAAGCCTGGTGCCTCCCTCCTGTGCTCCAGAGCTTCTCCCAGGCAACCACAGGAATTTGGTTTGCCCATCTACAAGGAAGGTCCTTACGGGAGCCACATGCATTGCTTGCCCAGTGGCAATGCTGACTCTGCACTGTCACCTTATCTCAGGCGCCTGAGGAAGCACCAGGGTCCAGTTCAGTGATCCTCCTCCTGACCACCACCCTGCCATCCGAGCACCCCGCCTTCCATCTGGTGGCTGACAGCCCAGGCTGTGGCTCCAGGTTGGCCTGTCCCAGGGAACTGGAGGGTAGGGAACAGGTGCTGGGTTGCGAGCCACGCCTGTGAAATTCTTCATAGGCCACATGTAAGCCATATGCAAAGCTCTGAGCTCCTTTCAGCAGCCTTCAACTGTGTTTGCCAACCCCCTAAACAGCCTCACGGTCATTCCTAAGTGAATTCCAAGACTGAGAGTTTTGAGAAGATCTGACTGAATGATTCATGCATATTTCAATTGCAAACTGCTTGTTGGCATATGCCGCATTCTGTGATGAATTGTAAATCAAAGGTCGAAAAATGCTAAATTCAAACTTAAGAATGTTAAAGTGACAAGATATTTTCCTCCAAAGATTCATGTGTTTATTTTTTTTTTTAACTATCAGAGAGGGCACGTGCTCGTAAAGAGAGAGAGAGAGAAAGCATCCCCCCAGTAGGGCGTGGTCATGCCACAATCCCTTTCCTCCGTTTCTCCATCCTGCCAGGGTTTTGAGTTTGCATGCACACATGTTCAGCATGTTTCTCAAGCTTCCAGGGCCAGGATTTGAACCATGGTTGACTAAGTGGAATCCGATTCCCTACATGCAGCACTTAACCACTGCACTGTGGGGACAGGCTTTGTGTGAATTTTTAAAATGATCACACATTTCATATTGAGCAAAACTTGCAATTTTTAAAATACATGTAACTACTACAAATTTTGTTTTCTATTTTTGCAAAATTGGCCTTTCGGTTGGCAAAAATAAAGTCATATAAATACAAATAATATATTCATTCTTAAAGTTATGGGTGCTATAAAATGGAGGCAATGGAGGAAAATCTCAGGCTGAAACGTTCAAATCCACTTCTCATCCTTTAAATCATGTAAGAAGAACTTTTAATCAAGCAGAGCACAGTGTTCATAAGAGTAAACGTATAAGCAAACACAGGAGTAAGACAATTTTTTTTTTTTTAAAAAGCAATTTACTAGTTTTGGAAGCTGTCATCACAGATTCTTAATTACCTCTGGATGAGTGGGTCATGGTTTTTCTTTACATTGTATTTTTTAAATGTACTGGGTTTTAAATAGAAACCTGCAGTTATTCCCTAATCCAATTTAAGTGACTAACTCTGCAGAGGAGTTATTAAGAAAAAAAAAAAAAAAAGAAAAGAAAAGAAAAAATGACTGAAATGTTTCCAAAAGGTTTGACATTCAAGACAAGGGCTTTTCACTGAGGTCCAAGTAACTCCAAGGGCTTGGGAGATGGTGTTAAGGCTTTTACAAGTCTCCTGAAACAATATAGAAAATTCTGTGTTGGATGTGCCTTTTACCGAGGAAAGAGTCTAGTTTCGGTCAAATTTAAAGGAACCTATGAAGTCCCTGTCACCCCCACCATCCTGAAGATTAAGATCTCAGAAACAGAGTTTAATTAGTACAAATGGTTGTGGGGGAATCTTGGTATTGAATATCAGTTTGTATGGTTTGAGAGATGGGCAGAATAATCACAGCAAGTATTGAAAATGTGCTGTGGTTTTTCTTTTTCTTTTTCTTCTTTTAAGAGAGATTTTGACTATAGGACACATGTGCTCCCTGGAGAGACAGAAAGCGGGAAACCATCAGCCTCACCCCCGCCCCCACCCCCACCCAAGGGGTAATTGTTATGCTGCAATCCTGGCATGAATTTTAACCCTCCAGATCTGGGACTTGAACCATGGTCGCTCATGTGAGAGTCTAGCGCCTTAACAACTAGGCCACCTGTTGGTTGCAAAAACTTCCTGTGGTTAACATGGTACTACCACACCATGATCCGACCCTCTAGCGCAGAGCCCCCGGCACAATCAGAGGTCGCATTGAGGCTCTTGCTGACCCTAATGCGGGAGGCAGAGTCAGGACTCCACGCGTGGGAAAGCACTGTGCTTCTCCCTGTGTTGAGCTCCCAGCCACAAGGCATGGTGTCCCTCATCCCTTCAACAGTCCCAGCAGGCACACAGAAGAGGTATACTCAATCCCACTAGAGAAGAAACCGAGGCATTAGGAGGAATGTCGGTTTTCCCTTATTCCTACAATGACTTTAGATCAGAACATTTTTGGTTTTTTCCAATGAGAACAGTATTTGATAAAACCCGGATGAGGGCCTTTCTCAGCTGCTCAGTTGTGCTTCCTAATGGGGAGGAGTGACATACCTATACCTGCCTGAGCTGATTATGGGTGTGTGGTGTCTCTCTACTTCCGGGTCTTACCATTCTCACACTCCCCCATGAAAGCAGTGGGTCAGATCCTGGTGCCCAAACCTCAGAGCCCACACTCAAGTACAGAGGCAGACCCAGGGACGCTGGTTTTCTACTTCTGGCTCCAAAGGCTAGGGGTAGGGAAATAAGGGAAGGGGTGGGTTCTGAGAAAGTCCAACTCTTCTGCAGAACCAAATGCCTCATCCAAGGAATTGTGTCAAGGTCATGCTGGGACAAAGGGAGGTTACCCGCCCTTCTAATTCTACCTTATCCCTAACAACAGTGCTATTTTAACCTCCATCTGTGTCACAGTGGTCCCAAATTCAGACATGGGGAACAAGGTAGGACTCATTTTCCCTTAAATTCCCAGCGAGAGTTTCATAGACCTACATGATTCAATCATTATTACACCTAGTAAGCAGTTGCCCATGGTTATCACATTTTCCACAACCTGGGGGGGGAGGGGGAGGGAGTGAATACTAGAAAACAATCTCAGAAATATAAATGTATTGAGACAGCTCCATGGCTCCTGCAATCTAGCCATTTTGGGAGAAAGGAAGATGTCCCACTGATAACTGGGCCTCCAGCATACAAAACTCACGTGGAGAGGCAGAAGGGGACAGAACAGCCCTTCTTCAAGAGACAGACAGCTCCATGGCTCCTGCGATCTAGCCATTTTGAGAGAAAGGAAGATGTCCCACTGATAACTGGGCCTCCAGCATACAAATCTCGCATGATTGAACTTCCAAGTTTGGGAAGAAACCGACCATCCACCAGATGACCAGAAATCGCTGCAGGACCACAAGAAATATGGGGAAGCAGGAAAATACCTCTCCCACAAGGGAAAAGGATAGCTCCTCTTCATCCACACACAATTCAATGGAAATCATGGAAATGTCTGATAAAGAATTCAGAACATTCATAATGGCAAAGCTAACAGAGATGGAAGAGAAGAGAGACAAGGAACTGCTGAAGAGGAAGGAGAAAGGAGTTGAAGAGTTCCAGGAGGTGAGGAAATTCATGCTAGATCTAAAAGAGGAATTTCACACTTTACAAAAGAATCAGATGGAACTGTTAGAGATGAAGGCTATAATACAAGAAGTCAAAATCTCCCTTGAAAGTATTAAAAGCAGACTAGATCATACAGAAAATAGAATCTCTAATGTAGAAGAGAAAATGGTTGGCCTAGAAAAATCCACCGCGAAGACTGAGAAAATGGCCCAAAAATTTGAGAATAATATGCGAGAAGTACTAGATACCATCAAACGTCCAAACATCCGGATAATAGGCATCCCAGAAGGTGAAGAGACTCATAAGGGCATTGATAATCTATTCCATGAAATCTTACAAGAAAATTTTCCAAACCTGGAGAGGCACTCAAAGATTCAGTCCCAAGAAATACAGAGGACCCCAAATAGAATCAACCCAAGAAGATCTTCTCCAAGACACATTATAGCCAGATTGACCAAAACCACAGACAAAGACAAGATACTAAGACTGGCAAGAGAAAAAAGGCAAGTTACCTACAAAGGGTATCCCATCAGACTAACGGCAGACCTCTCATCGGAAACAATGAGAGCGAGGAGAGAATGGGAAAATGTATTCAAAGTATTAAGGGAAAAGCAATTTCAACCGAGAATTCTGTACCCAGCAAGGTTATCGTTCATTTGGGAAGAAAAGACACGAACTTTCCCAGATAAACAAAACCTGAAAGAATTTACCAGCACCAGACCGGATCTCCAAGAAGTTCTTAAGGGAGTGCTATGTCAGTAAAATTAAATGCAGACACACAGAAATAAGAGTTCAGAAACTAAGAAAATGGGCAACTTAATTGTAGGGCCAAAAGCTGGAGTTGAGTATTACATCCCAGATTTCAATCTGGAACATCGAACCTCAACAGATACAGAAGAAAGATTAAGTACATGAGACTGAACTGATGAAACAGTATTCTACGACTTGACTAAAATATTGCTGCTTTTCTTCTAAGCTTTGTTGTCTGGTTTTAAGGACTTTTGTCCTGTCTTCAGCTATCAATAGATTCATGTTCCGACTATTTGAACAGAATACTAACCTGTTTCTAGGCTTTAAGTTTCAAAGAAATATCCTTACCAGTTCAAAACTGCTTTTCTTGAAACCATCGGCTGATCTTGCTATTGAAAGTAGTTAGATTACTTATGATATTGTGTGACCAACGAAATGTTGGGGGAAAAGGGATTGAAGACAACTGTAGACAGCAGAGATAGTGTAATAAGAGAGTGGAATAGGGCAGAGGGCTAGACATGGGGTAAAAAAACATATATATGAAAGTAGAAATGGAATATTATGGATGATAACATGCATTATTAAGCCACTATATAGTATATTCTAGATGGGAAACCACATTTAGAATGTTGTGATGATGCTCAGGGAATGAATGTAAATTAATAAAAAAAAAAAATTTTCAGAAGAAAAAAAAAAAAGGCATTAGAAATACCTATTTGATGACTGCAGTTAAGCTATATAGCCCTAGTTAGGTGCTACTTTACAGTATGTTCATTCTATTCACTGAGGTTTATGCCTAAAGTCAGTCTTGTGTTCATGGATATGTACATATCAGCTGTGCTTGCTATTGAAAATATTTAGATTTATTAAGATATTTAGTGAAACAATAAAATGGGGGAGGCATAGAAAGCAACAATAGATACCAGACACAGTGTGGGAGGAGGGTGGGAGATGGCAGAGGGTGAGATAGGGAATCAAGGATGGGAAAAAAGGCAAAATATACAGAAAACAAGAAATGGAAAATGATTTGTTGACAATAACACATATGTTGATGTGCTTGATTGAGCCAATATACAGTGTATTCTCAATGGAAAAATCTCATTTTGTATGCTATAATGATGTACAGTGAATGAATGTAAATAAAAAAAAAAATTTATAAAAAAAAAA
>NW_006159941.1:354593-357901 GCF_000334495.1 Tupaia belangeri chinensis | reverse complement strand
TATAGCCCCAGCTAGGTACTATTTTATAGTATGTTCATTCTACTCACTGAGGTTTATGCCTAAAGTCAGACATGGGTTCTTGTGTATGTATATATCAGCTGTGCTTGCTATTGCAAATATTTAGACAAATTAAGTTCATTAGCAAATCAATTAAATTTGGGGGAAAGGCATAGAAAGCAATCATGGATACCAGAGACAATGGGAGGAGGGTTGGACAGGGCAGAGGGTTAGGGATAGGGAATCAAGGATGGCAAAATAAAATTAAATTAAATTAAAAAACGCAAAATATACAGGACATAAGAAATGAAAAGTTGTTTGTTGATAACACACATATGTTGATGTGCTTGATTGAGCCAACAGATGTGCTTGATTGAGCCAACAGACAGTGTATTTTGGATGAAAAATTCAGTTTGTATACTGTAATGATGTATAGCATATTAGTGTTAAAAAAAGAAAAATAAATTAATAAAAAATATATATAAATGTATTATTTAGATGATAAGAAAATATATTTGAAGTGAGGAATAACCCAGAAAATCATCCCAGGTGCATGACTCTCACTTTCTACATCAAGTTTAATTGAATTACTGTGTCTTATTTAATATTCATCCTCGGGCCTGTTTCATTTGTAGAATGAGTTCAAGCAGATGATCTCTCAAAGTCTTCCTAAAGTGAACATTTTCTATTTGAGTCCAAACCAGCTTACAAAGATCCGAAACCTTTTCTGTTTGACCTTCTACATGATTACTACCTATCGCTACCACCACCATATCGTCTGCCTGTTCCTATAATTTAAGCATTTTACCATAGTATAGGCTCTAGTCTAGGTTCCCGCCAGGGCATAATATTATCCGTAACCTTTCCTTTGCTGTTGGACTCCTACCAAAAGGTCAAAATCTTTTCTTCACCTAAAAACATCATTAAGAAAGCAAAGAATCGAGGCACAGCCTGGGAAATAATGTGACTCCTCTCCCCAACAAAGGAATTAGATTCAGGACAGAGAAAGAATCTCTTTAAACAATTAAGAAAAAGACAATCCAATGATGTTTAAATGGACAAAAGAGGCAAACAGGCATTTTGCTAAAGAAGCTAAAATAAAAAGTGACCAGCAGGTGTAAGGAAACGTATTCAACTCGTTAAGGAAATACAAAGTAAAGTCACATGACCACCAAATGGCTAAAATGGAAAAAGAGCTAATAATACCAGCCCAGCCTCATGGCGTGCACTGCTAAGACACTGTAGTCACAGACTGGAACTCTATGGGAGGCCTGGGTTCAATTCCTGGTCCAACCTTAGTTCAGGCATGGTGGGGCATATCTACAATCTCAGGAATTTGGGGGAGTTGAGGCAGAAGGATGGCCAGCTCAAGGACAGTTTGGACAGCATAGTGAGGCATGGTGGCATGTGTTAGTGGTCCCAGGTACTCAGGAGTCTGATTCATGATGGCAAGACCCTGTTCAAAAATAATAATAATATATATACCTGTACACACACACACACACACATATATATATATATATACCTGTACACATGTACATACAGAGAAAGATTAACAAAAAGTTGGTAAAGAAGATGTGGAATTACGGGAAAGCTTAAACATTGCTGGTAGAAGCATATCCTGATTTTAGAAAACAGTTCAGCAGTGTCATCTAAATCTAAACATACATCTATCTTAGGACCAGCAATTCCATTCTGGGGACGAATGTCACGATGTGTCCAATAAAAAGCAGGCACAATGGGGCCAGGCAGCAGTGCAGTGGTAACACCACTAGACCCACAGGGAAGGTACCAGGTTTGCATCCTGGGGCTTCCCTGTTCATGCTGGGTACATAGACGCCTGCCCGTGATCTGGGCTGACTGAGGTTGAAGATGAATCACGGCCTGAGGATCCTGTTGATATGCTGTTGCTCACACACATATTCTCTTTTTTATTAAACAAATCAATGAATTTCTTAAAAAAAAATACATGCACAAAAATTCTCATAGCAGCTTTACTCATAAGAACAATAAAAAGGGGGGACCCAAATATACATCAATAATGAAAACAATAAATAAATTGTGGTGTATTCACACAAGAGAATCCAGCATATTAATAAAGAAAAATGAAAAACTACTAACTAAAAACAGAGATAAACTTCACAGACACTACACTGGGCAAGATTCAACAGTAGATACTGCATGACTCAATTTATATGAAGTTCACTTAGAATAATTATGATAAAAGTCAGAATGATGATGGGTATTAACTGAAAGAATCTTCTAGGCAGTTCTAAATCTTAATCTGGATGATAGTTATTAAGTGTATACAGATTCATCAAACTACATGCCTGAGATTAGTTGGTCTTCATGCACTTTGCCATGTGTATGTTATACCTTAACTACAAGACATTGATAAGGCCCAGGCAGGTGGCCCAGTCCCTGGTATGCTAGAATGCAGTGCTGGAAGCCATAGGGTCAAACACAGGTTTGGATCCCTGGTTTGGTCTGAAGGTCCCCGAGATCCTAAAGAGCTGGAGGACTGGAGAGGGACCACGTGCGATGAGACCCCGTCAAGGGTACTTCTTTCTCTCTCTCTCTCCTTCTCATGCTCATGCTTGCATACTATTTTGGGGAAAAACAAAAAAAATCAGTAACTAAATAAAAAAAAATAAAAGCCCAGGTTTACAAAAGTACATCTATTAGAATTAATACTATCCACCCCACTGATTTCTTAGGATAGTTTACATTTTACTCTTGAGTAGAAACAGATTTACACACCTGAGCAACTGCACAGTGTATCTGCTGCCTCTGATTAGAAGTCTACTGAACTATGCTCTAGAGCTATTGCTTCTCTTTTGTTGAGCACTAAGGAAGATGAAATTCAATGTCATTTTCCTCTAAAAATGTTGTTTGAGCACATTTTCTACCACATGCCCTGATGGGGACCATTGGAGAAAATGCAGTCAGGGTTCACATCATAAAAGCTGCTTCTCTTAAGTGGCTGGTTTGTGTTTATCTGAAGTATACTAATAAACCCGTCACTGAATTTCTTGGTGGCCAGACAAAAAGAGAAAAAATCCAAATTAAAATAAATGAATGAATAAATAAAATTAAATAAATAATTATTAAAATAAATAAATAAATAAAATTGGGACCAGCAGGTGGCGTGGTGGTTAAGGTGCTGGACACTCCCACATGGCCAACCATGGTTCGAGTACTGGATCTGGTGGCTTGCTTTCTCACTTTCCCTCTCTCTGTCTCTCTCTGTATCTCTCTCTGGTCAAATTAAAATAAATGAATGAATATTGTTTTTGTCTATTGTTGTACTT
>NW_006159941.1:336513-349766 GCF_000334495.1 Tupaia belangeri chinensis | reverse complement strand
TAAAAAAAAAATTCAGAGAAAAAAATACTAAAACTTTTACCAAAATTTAAAGAAAAAACTGTGTATTTGATGACCACAGTAAGCTATATAGCCCCAGCTAGGTACTATTTTATAGTATGTTCATTCTACTCACTGAGGTTTATGCCTAAAGTCAGACATGGGTTCTTGTGTATGTATATATCAGCTGTGCTTGCTATTGCAAATATTTAGACAAATTAAGTTCATTAGCAAATCAATTAAATTTGGGGGAAAGGCATAGAAAGCAATCATGGATACCAGAGACAATGGGAGGAGGGTTGGACAGGGCAGAGGGTTAGGGATAGGGAATCAAGGATGGCAAAATAAAATTAAATTAAATTAAAAAACGCAAAATATACAGGACATAAGAAATGAAAAGTTGTTTGTTGATAACACACATATGTTGATGTGCTTGATTGAGCCAACAGATGTGCTTGATTGAGCCAACAGACAGTGTATTTTGGATGAAAAATTCAGTTTGTATACTGTAATGATGTATAGCATATTAGTGTTAAAAAAAGAAAAATAAATTAATAAAAAATATATATAAATGTATTATTTAGATGATAAGAAAATATATTTGAAGTGAGGAATAACCCAGAAAATCATCCCAGGTGCATGACTCTCACTTTCTACATCAAGTTTAATTGAATTACTGTGTCTTATTTAATATTCATCCTCGGGCCTGTTTCATTTGTAGAATGAGTTCAAGCAGATGATCTCTCAAAGTCTTCCTAAAGTGAACATTTTCTATTTGAGTCCAAACCAGCTTACAAAGATCCGAAACCTTTTCTGTTTGACCTTCTACATGATTACTACCTATCGCTACCACCACCATATCGTCTGCCTGTTCCTATAATTTAAGCATTTTACCATAGTATAGGCTCTAGTCTAGGTTCCCGCCAGGGCATAATATTATCCGTAACCTTTCCTTTGCTGTTGGACTCCTACCAAAAGGTCAAAATCTTTTCTTCACCTAAAAACATCATTAAGAAAGCAAAGAATCGAGGCACAGCCTGGGAAATAATGTGACTCCTCTCCCCAACAAAGGAATTAGATTCAGGACAGAGAAAGAATCTCTTTAAACAATTAAGAAAAAGACAATCCAATGATGTTTAAATGGACAAAAGAGGCAAACAGGCATTTTGCTAAAGAAGCTAAAATAAAAAGTGACCAGCAGGTGTAAGGAAACGTATTCAACTCGTTAAGGAAATACAAAGTAAAGTCACATGACCACCAAATGGCTAAAATGGAAAAAGAGCTAATAATACCAGCCCAGCCTCATGGCGTGCACTGCTAAGACACTGTAGTCACAGACTGGAACTCTATGGGAGGCCTGGGTTCAATTCCTGGTCCAACCTTAGTTCAGGCATGGTGGGGCATATCTACAATCTCAGGAATTTGGGGGAGTTGAGGCAGAAGGATGGCCAGCTCAAGGACAGTTTGGACAGCATAGTGAGGCATGGTGGCATGTGTTAGTGGTCCCAGGTACTCAGGAGTCTGATTCATGATGGCAAGACCCTGTTCAAAAATAATAATAATATATATACCTGTACACACACACACACACACATATATATATATATATACCTGTACACATGTACATACAGAGAAAGATTAACAAAAAGTTGGTAAAGAAGATGTGGAATTACGGGAAAGCTTAAACATTGCTGGTAGAAGCATATCCTGATTTTAGAAAACAGTTCAGCAGTGTCATCTAAATCTAAACATACATCTATCTTAGGACCAGCAATTCCATTCTGGGGACGAATGTCACGATGTGTCCAATAAAAAGCAGGCACAATGGGGCCAGGCAGCAGTGCAGTGGTAACACCACTAGACCCACAGGGAAGGTACCAGGTTTGCATCCTGGGGCTTCCCTGTTCATGCTGGGTACATAGACGCCTGCCCGTGATCTGGGCTGACTGAGGTTGAAGATGAATCACGGCCTGAGGATCCTGTTGATATGCTGTTGCTCACACACATATTCTCTTTTTTATTAAACAAATCAATGAATTTCTTAAAAAAAAATACATGCACAAAAATTCTCATAGCAGCTTTACTCATAAGAACAATAAAAAGGGGGGACCCAAATATACATCAATAATGAAAACAATAAATAAATTGTGGTGTATTCACACAAGAGAATCCAGCATATTAATAAAGAAAAATGAAAAACTACTAACTAAAAACAGAGATAAACTTCACAGACACTACACTGGGCAAGATTCAACAGTAGATACTGCATGACTCAATTTATATGAAGTTCACTTAGAATAATTATGATAAAAGTCAGAATGATGATGGGTATTAACTGAAAGAATCTTCTAGGCAGTTCTAAATCTTAATCTGGATGATAGTTATTAAGTGTATACAGATTCATCAAACTACATGCCTGAGATTAGTTGGTCTTCATGCACTTTGCCATGTGTATGTTATACCTTAACTACAAGACATTGATAAGGCCCAGGCAGGTGGCCCAGTCCCTGGTATGCTAGAATGCAGTGCTGGAAGCCATAGGGTCAAACACAGGTTTGGATCCCTGGTTTGGTCTGAAGGTCCCCGAGATCCTAAAGAGCTGGAGGACTGGAGAGGGACCACGTGCGATGAGACCCCGTCAAGGGTACTTCTTTCTCTCTCTCTCTCCTTCTCATGCTCATGCTTGCATACTATTTTGGGGAAAAACAAAAAAAATCAGTAACTAAATAAAAAAAAATAAAAGCCCAGGTTTACAAAAGTACATCTATTAGAATTAATACTATCCACCCCACTGATTTCTTAGGATAGTTTACATTTTACTCTTGAGTAGAAACAGATTTACACACCTGAGCAACTGCACAGTGTATCTGCTGCCTCTGATTAGAAGTCTACTGAACTATGCTCTAGAGCTATTGCTTCTCTTTTGTTGAGCACTAAGGAAGATGAAATTCAATGTCATTTTCCTCTAAAAATGTTGTTTGAGCACATTTTCTACCACATGCCCTGATGGGGACCATTGGAGAAAATGCAGTCAGGGTTCACATCATAAAAGCTGCTTCTCTTAAGTGGCTGGTTTGTGTTTATCTGAAGTATACTAATAAACCCGTCACTGAATTTCTTGGTGGCCAGACAAAAAGAGAAAAAATCCAAATTAAAATAAATGAATGAATAAATAAAATTAAATAAATAATTATTAAAATAAATAAATAAATAAAATTGGGACCAGCAGGTGGCGTGGTGGTTAAGGTGCTGGACACTCCCACATGGCCAACCATGGTTCGAGTACTGGATCTGGTGGCTTGCTTTCTCACTTTCCCTCTCTCTGTCTCTCTCTGTATCTCTCTCTGGTCAAATTAAAATAAATGAATGAATAAATAAAATTAAATAAATAATTATTAAAGGAAATAAAAGAGAAAAAAATCTGTATCAATTCACTTGTCACTCTTCTGGGTTTTATTTAGTCAGTCTTCCAGGTTTTATATACCTCAAGAACCACTCTCTTTTAGAACTTTCTAGAATGTTTGTCTTTGCTAATTACTTTTATTGCTGGCTTCATTTCACTTCTCTGTCCTCATTTCCTCCACACCTTAGTTTCTTTACTATTTTCATCTTATTGCACTTTTATTTTATTACTTGTTATTAGACACTATATTAACTGCTACAAATGCTTTGTTTTCAAATAATACAGAGGATAGATACACAAAAATAGAGAGATGTGCACATTATGTATATACATAGGGTGGGCAGTACTGTGAACTACCGTTCTCCTACTGACTAACCTTTTCCCAAAAGCTTGTTTTTAACTCTTTATACTATTGGGTTGTTGGAAAAGTCAAGACATAATATTTGTTTTGTTTTGTTTTCTTTTTGGAGAGGTTTTTTTTATTGCTACAGGGCGCGTGAGCTTGCCAGAAAGACAGAGAGAGACAGAGAGACAGAAAGCAAGATATCACCCCCCCCCCAGGGGGGATGGCCACGCCACAATCCCTTCTCCTCCATTCTCCTTTCGGGATCTTAGGCACACACGCACACTCGCCCGGTGTGAATTTAAGCCACAGGGCTTGGGACTTGAACCGTAGTCAACTACATGGGAGTCCAGTAACATAGCCATTACACCAACTGCTTGTTTCATGACATATATTTCTATGTTTTTCTATGCAAAAATGCATCATGACCTTTCTGACAACTCAATATAAGCTCCTTGGGTCTGGTCCCCACGTGAGTGTTTGAAGTTTCAGGTAGACAGGAGGGGCATAACAAGTACCATTTGACTGCTTCTGTGCAGTTACAGCTAATGTCAATGACTGCCAAGCACATGGTGTGGAATATGAATGCAGTTTAAATCATGAAAGAACTCTTGCTCTAGGCCTGCAGAAACTTGCACACCATTTGGAAATGGGGTTCTTATAATTACAATGTCATAGAGAACAACATGTATTTTAATCAACTTCAGTTGACAATGCTGCAACCACATCATAGCTGATGCTCATTCCAAACCATCTAAAGAATTACTTCCAGGTTTTAAGAATTTGCAACTTAGCGAGGCCAGTTAGGAGCACAGCCTGCCCAGCTGCCTCCCACTCTCAGCCTTGCGGGATCAGGCCTTGTCATTAGGTAGATTTTGAGGACCAAGGTCCTGGGCCAAGTGTGATCGCTAGGACTGGATCCCAGGCCCTGGAGAGGCGGCACCTCCCAGGGCTATGCTTTTCCTACAATTTTCTAAACTCCTGGCAAGAATTTAGTTTCTCTGCCCTTCAGCATAGTCAGCAAACAGCACCAAAGTTTTCCTTGGCACTTCCTTTTGACAACATCTTGCAGTTTACACAGCTGGTCCTCTATTATAAAAGTTGTGGGTGACCTTTAGTACATAATAATGCCTTAACTTTTGAGAAGCTGGTTGCCATTTTTGCCCACTGACCACAAGACTTCCTGAAGGGAGATGCTTCTCCACCATTAAAACTGACTGACAAGATTTCTTGATTTGCTTAATTAAGTAACCATGGGGTAGCTGACGCTGGAATAGTCATTTCGGAATTAAACCTTACTGATTCCTTGTGTTAGTGTTTTTCTACATAGTAACAATACTATAAAAGCTTTTATAATTTATGTTTTCAATAAAATAATTAGAAATTGGTTATTTATAAGCAGATACTTTACAGCTATATTACAAATGTTGGGAATATTGGACACACTAATACCAATGTTTATACAGAAAAAATAGAAGTATTTCAAAAAAATGTGAGGAACTAAAAAAAATACAAAAAAAAGATATGACTATTTAGAGTTTACAAGATAAGACTGCTTTGAGACGTATTGTGTAATCATGTTCTAAAAGTTGTTTTAAAAGATGACAAGGGGCCAGCTGCAGTTGCACAGTAATGCAATACTCTGCAATGCGGAAGCCCTAACAGAAGGTCCCAGGTTCATATCCTGTAGTCTTCCTGTACACACTGGGCGCATGTGTGCTCATAATTCAGGTGTGGATGGCAGTGTGAAGACCCTGTTGGGATACTGCTCTCTCTCTCTCAGAGGACATAGATCTATCTTTTTTAAATCACAAAGAAATGTTTTAACACTTTTAGGCAACAGTTTTGGGAAGCAAATATCAATGGAAAAGAATTCACAACTTGAAAAGCTGTCAACAACAAAAGTATGGGCACATTAAAACTTAAAGATTTTTCATTAAAAATGTTCCCAGTCAAGTCCAGAGACCTCCCTGAGACTACCGGGAAGAGCCTTGCCCATGATCCAAGATTGGCTCTAGGTGGGGGTGGATTACAGTGTCAAGACTCTTGTTAGGGTGCGCACATTCTCTCTCTCTCTTTCTTGCTCATGGAAGAAATAAATAAATATTAAAACAAAGGCTTTTCATTGAGGAAGTGATTCAAATGCTACAAAGTAGCAATGACCAGGAAAATAAGCGGGGAGAAGTGGAGTTGTTAAACTAAGAGGTATGAGAAGCTCTGGCTAATCCAGCTGGATACCACTGAGCCTTCTTGGGAGGATGGCCATTAAAGTGAGTCACACTGACATTCCAATAATTGATAAATGAAAAAATGATTACAATATTAGCTCTATGAGCAGCCCAAGCAGTCACCTGGTCCTGTCTCTTCATGTCATTGCGACTATAAAGTACTCGTGGTCAAGGGGCATCTGCAAGACCATGCAGCTCACTAGTGGCAGCAATCAGGCTAGAACACAGGACTTTGGCTTCCTAGGTCACTACCTTCTGCCTTTCACTGTGCTCTCTTTTGTTATCAAAAAGAAAGCACTTCCAGAGGAAATAAAAAGCATCATTTGAGGAGTCTGGACTGTGCATTGATTTGCAGGGTCGGGGGAAACAATAACTCCTCGTTCTAAAAAAGGCTCACAGAGAAGAGAGTGTTTCATCAGGGACCAACACAGGTTGTCATGGGCTGTACCATGTCTCCCAAAATTCACATGCTGAAGTCCTAACCCCCCCGTACCTCAGAATGTGATTATACTGGGAGACAGGGTTTTTAAAGGGGTAAAGTTCAGTGAGGTCAAGAGGGTGGGCTCCAATACAATCGGAATGAGTAGAGAGATTAGAACACAGGTTCAGAGAGGGCACCATGTGGAGGTAGAGAGGGAGGGCCTCCATGAAAACCAGTCCTGCGAACACCTGGATCTGAGACTTCCAGCCTCCAGAACTGTGGGAACATCCAGCCTGTTCTTTAAGCCTCCCAACCTGTGGTGCCTTGTGATGGCAGCTGGAATAAAGCAATAGACAGATATCGACAGCATCTGCCCCTCAGAGTCCCAGGAAAACCTTCCATCCCCAACTCAGTTACGTGATGGTTGCTAACAGGAGATAAAGGCGTGACATACACTGTTTTCTATGACTGCATTTGGCTTAGTGAGTGTTGTCTCCCAATTTACGCAGTTCTTGTCATTAAAATCTGCATTTTTCACATAATAAGCAAAGTTGACTCGATGGTACTTAGGTGCTAGTTAATACCAGCCAGCATCATGTGGGGGAGTAACTATTGGACCTAGGCTACTCTGCATGCCAACATCATCTCTAAGGCAGGATGGCAAACGGGTTTCAGGTCAAGTGCCAACTCCAGTCCATTAACAATGGCTGCCAATGTGTCATGTTTAAACTGATTCCAAAGAGGTTCAGTATCGCCATGGTAACTGCCATGGATATAAGAGGGTTGACAGCGGCACACATGCCCCAAGGAGTAGACCAAACAAATGCAGGTCTGTTTCATAAGTACCAAGAAAACCCGCTGGTCACCATTTATGTGCAGTTACTTTTGAAACCATCTTAATAGATGATTAATAAATATAACATATTTTTGAATGGATTAAGAACATAGAGACAAGATGGCACTCTGAAGAGATAAGAATTGTCTGCCATCGACAGATGACAGCCCCTCCCTACAGAATGATAGTTGTAACAATAAACCAGTATATACACATACATCCTTTCTTTGGAACAATTACATGTGGGATATTCCAAAGTTCATGGAAAATGTATATTATGAAAAATCTATATATGGACTTCAAAAATTTTTTGCACTAAAATAAATTCGTACTTTCATTTCATTTTTTCTGTGAACTCTTTGAAATCTCCTCATCTCTCCCTCTGCTATCTTGTCCTTTCATCTACTTACAAGCTTTACCCTCCTAACTCCGTGGGAGAAGCACTGTCTAAATGGCTAGAAATGACTGGACTTGGTGCCAGCAGGTGGCACAGTGGTTAATGTGCTGGACTTCCACATGGCTAAATATGGTTTGAGTCCCGAACCTTGCTTTCTCACTTTCTCTCTCTCTCTCTCTCTGGTGAATTAAAATAATTTTAAAAATTAAATAAATAATGCTTTAATAAGAAAATGCCTGGAATTATGTTAGTGTGGCTTATCAACAAGTAATAACATAATAGTCATCAATACCAAAACAGTAAAACTGTCCTTAAGGAATCTGATCTTAGAAAAATATCTCCCTGGGAACCAGCAGGTGGCATGGTGGTTAAGGTGCTGGATACTCCCACATGGCCAACCTCGGTTTGAGTCTTGGACCTGGTGGCTTGCTTTCTCACTTTCTCTCTCTCTTTGTCTCTCTCTGGCCAAATTAAAATAAGTGAATAAATGAATAAAATGTTTAAAAAAAGGAAAACATCTACCTTACTAGGGCTGACTGGTGGCATGGTGGAAAGGGGCACTGGACTCCCACATGGCTGACCATGGTTCAAATCCCAGACCTGGTGACTTGCTTTCTCACTTTCTTCTCTCCCACTCTCTCACTCGGTCCCTATCTGGTCAAATTAAATAAATAATAAATAAAGCTAAATAAAATAATTTAAAAATAAATAAATAATAAAATTATTTTTATAAAAAGAAAAGAAAAAAATCTCCCTTTCTACATAAAAAGATAAGGCATAAACTACTAATAGAAAACTGTATCATCATATGAGCTTTTTGAATTTTTTCTGACTCAGTACCACAGGTATAAATCACTTTATTTCCGTTGGAAGAAAGGTATTTTTATTGTATTGTACATTTTGAATACTGTGAATTTCATTGTCTTTCCAAGTGAAAGTTTATATAGTGGAATATTGAATCACTTCAACTCTTTTTCTAAAAAGGATGGAAGCAGACCAATCATGGAAAATGTTTAAATGAAGCTCATTTTTAACTTCATGTTATTTAAATTATAATTATTGTATTGAGCACAACAGCTTTGCACCTAGTTTGATATCTTGGCTTTGTAGATCTGAAATTAGGCCGTATTTCGTTTCAGATTCTGAACAAGCCCTAGAAACACCAAAACTGTAAGACAATAACAAAAACAGAAAAGCTGTTGTTTCTTTGCAAATAGAAATATTTTATATTATACTGTTAATTCACTTGTTTACTTCAGATTTCCAGATTGCTTTTTTTTTTACAATTATATACCATTTTCTCCACTTAATAAATGTGTTAGCTTAAGCAATTTCAGTAATGTAACCACGATGTTGTTTTACGTAAATAAAGACACAATCAGTCGTAGACTGTGAGGTAAGTCCTTCCCCTTGTGCATTCAGATTACTCTTACGGCCTCTCCATGATATACTCGAGCCACCATCAGTATTCTTTCAAGTTAAACGCAAGGCGAGAGAATTCTGAGGAAAGTAGACCACTAGCTACAGTCACCATAGAACATTTGTGAATGATTTGCTCGGTTTCAGAAGTGCAAGAAAAATGCTGCACATTTGCAATCTGGTGAAAGGTAAATGAAGACAAGGCCTAGAGCAGGGCTTATATGCCAAGGGTTAGAAAAGAAGTGAGTACACAGCTGCTTTAAGTCAAGCATTTATAATCTGAACTATGTAGAAGGAAAACAGCCTGTAAATAACAGAATGAAGCATGAGAAACACATATGTGAATATTTTTAAGCCAAATTCAATAAAATATTCATTAAGCAAGTTAACAGACAAAAGTTGAACCAAAAGCTTGGAAACTTGTGTAAGTTTATGTCATTTCTTAAGGTTGAAGTGAGACAGTATTTACAAACATAGAAAGAGCAAACTCCTAAGTCATTTTTGAATATTTTCTGTACTTCTAAAACACACCTCAACGCAGAACATACTTAGGCAAACCATGAATACAAAGCAACTGACCTTGCATATTTATACACTTTTTAAAAAAGGAAATTGTGAAAGGCAAAATCCATACATTAAAGGAATAAACACTAATGGTTCTCTGAAACTTACTACTCTAAAAGATCATTCTTCCTATAATAAAATGCTTGAAATCTTTAAGTGCTACCACAGAGTGGCTGTGACAACTTTTTTTTTTTCCACAATAAACAGTAACAGTAAATAAACCCCAGCAATAGCTCTGATGTGATGTGAAATTTTCAAAAGTTCAATAAAGTTAAGTCTTAGGAATTATTAGAACTACCAACTCTTATATTCAGTTTTAAGTCAACATTCTAGGGTGATTATTTTTTCTTCCCTTACCAACATAATCAACTCCTAAAAGTCTTCTCTTTTACCACACCGACATGAGGAGGCTTCAAAAGCTCATGGGAAAATGGAATTATGAGCTTATTTTGGCACAAAATAATTTTGAAATCCACACAGTTTTTCATGATATATATTTTCCACAAAATGCATATGTACATATATATGAGTGTACATGTATGGATCTATACATAACATGCACATATATACCTATATGTTTATATACATAAATACATAGTTAATAAATACAAACATGCTTCAAAAATTAGTACATATGAATAGCTCCTTGAGTATCTTACAGTTTTCCTCCCATCTCCCACCAGGAGAGGGAATGCCTTGCCAGTAACAGTCCCCTAAGCAGTGCAGACTCTAAAAATAAAGTTTTCCAGTAGGTGGGAAGTGAATTATTATTCCTAAACATCGGTTTTATTTTGACACTACTAAAACTCAAAGAGTTTTACATTTTCAAAATCAGGTTAACTTAAAGAAAAAAAGAGAGAGAAAGAAAAAAAAAAACTCATGAATTGAGACACCAGTCTAAAGTTTTGAAAATGTTCCAATGCATGATTCTTAAGAAGAGGCCATAGAACTAAACTGAAATATGTAGAGGCAAGTCTGATAATCCCCAATGCCCATAAACCTCAACACCTGCAGCCAGTGTAATAAATCAGTTTGTGAATCTAATTGCTCTTGTTGCATGCTTCCATGAGCCTGTTTAGCTAGGCTAACACCGTTGTCAGAGCCTTAATCATAGCCAGGTTTATTTTTGTTGGCACCCTTATGCAAATCATTGTATTACAGGTCTTTGCACTTAATTCTCTCAGATTATACTCTGATACCGAAAACAGACTGTAAAACTCGAAGAGACTTCTGAATTGTTTAATTAACTATGAGCTGTAATTTCTATTTATATCTAACTGAAATGCTATAGCTTTGTGTTAAATATTCATAGGAAAACAGATTATACTGTTTCCAATTTAAAATACTTAAGTTTGCTGTAATTTAGAAGTTATAGTTACCCACAGAAAGAATATATCAGCATTTGTTTAATGTTTGAAGCCAATTTCTGTTGTTCTGTGAACCAACCTCTGAAATTAAAATTCATCAACACTAATTCGCTACATATACCTTGGTGGCCTAAAACAGTTACGGCAACTTCAATATGGTCTCAAATTTTAGCTCTGTCTTTAAATCTTCAACCACACACTCTTTTCAGGGAACCACAGGGTAACCAATTATATCAGTCAATTAGCACCAATTATTGTTGGGTGAGTAAATTCTCAAGAGGCAGAAAAAAACTGATATCTATCTTACACAGTTTTGGGGTTTTTTTTGTTTTTTATTTTTTTATTTTTTGTAACCTTTCCCACTTTTTCTGGCATGGTGAATTATCTAGGAAAGAGTAGGAAAAAAGGTAGAAGTCACCAATTAAAATCCAATCACATGACTGTCCAAAAGCACAGGCAGAAAAAGCAAAGATAGACAAATGGGATTATATCAAATTAAAAAGCTTCTGTTCAACAAAGGACACAATCAGCCGAGTGAAGAAACAACCTACAGAATGAAAGTATTGATATTTGCAAATTAGATGTTTAACAGGCTGTTAATATCTATAACACATAGGAATTCAACTCATTACCAAGAAAACCACCCCAAAAAATGAGTAAACAATCTCAGCAGCCATTTTTTTTTGGAGAGATTTTCACTGTAGGGCGCGTGCGCTCACCAGACAGACAGAGAGAGACATAGAGACAGAAAGCAAGAAATCACCCCCCAGGGGGGATGGTCACGCCGCAATCCCTTCTCCTCCATTCTCCTCTCGGGATCTTGGGCACGCACACACATGCGCCCGGCGTGAGTTTTAAGCCACCGGGTCCAGGACACGAACCGCGGTCGACTACGTGGGAGTCCAGCGACATAGCCATTACGCTAACTGCTGGTTCCCAGCAGCCATTTTTTGAAAGAAGATATAAAAATGGCCAAAACGGATATGACAAAATGTTCAACATCACTAACCATCAGGGAAATGCACATTCAAGTCACAATGAGATATTACTTCATGATAAAATAACTACTATAAAAAAAAAAGACTAAGGGTAAATATTGACAAAGGTGAGAAGAAAAGAGAACCCTCAGACACTGTTGCTGGGAATATAAATTAGTATAGCCATTCTGGAAAACAGTATAGAGGTTCCCCATAAAATTTAAAACAAAACTGTAATGTGACCCAGAAATCCCGTTACTGAATATATATCCAAAGAAAAGTAAATTAATAGGTCATAGATGTATCTGCACTCCTATGCTTACTGCAGCTCTTGCACAAGAGCCAAAAGATACGAAGTGTCTTTTTTTAGGTCATTAAAGTACTGTGTAGTGAATAAGTGTCCCTCAGTGTGGTATATATACATAATGGAATCCTAGGTAGGGGTGAAAAGAAAGGAAATTCTGTCATTTGCAGCAACACCAATGAACCTGGAGAACTTTATGTCAAGTGAAATAAACCAGGTACAGAAAGACAAATACCACATGTTCTCACTCATATGTTGATCTCACAGAAGAAGAAAGGAGAGGATTGGAGGCAGAGGAGACATCGGTCAAATTCGGTTGAATACAAAATTAGTTATATGGGAAGAATAAGTTCAAGAGATCTATTGTACAGTATGATGACTATGGTATATTGTATATGGCATATGGTATATTGTATTTTTGAAAAATGCTAAAGATGTGAATGTAAAGTGTTCTCATCAAAACATATGGTAACCATGCGAGGTAATACACAAGGTACTTTTGTTTTTTTTAAAAGTTCATTTCTTTTTTTCCCCATGAATGAGAGGGAGAGAGACAGCACTCCCAGTAGGGTTCTGATGTTCATAATTTACGCCAGTCTTAGTTGGTTCTGGGACATTGGACAAGTGCATGTCTGGTGTACTCAAAGAGGTTTCTGGACTTGAACTGGGATTGCCTGGGAGAGCCACCATTACAACACTATTCAGCCTCAAGTGAGGTAAAACATACACTAATTAGATAGGATTAGTTATTCAATGATGCATGTGGGGGGAGGGAAGGTTCTTCAAAAAGTTAATGAAAAATGTGTATTCTGAGAAAACTATGCATGGTTTTCAAAATCTTTGGCCCCAAAATAAACTGATACCTTAAAAAATTAATTTATTTAACTCTATTTATTTATTTCAATTTTACCAGAGAGGGAGGGAGAAAGAAAAAGAGAGAGAGAGAGAGAGAGAGAGAAAGCCACCAGGTCCAGGATTTGAACCGTGGTTGGCCATGT
>NW_006159941.1:320801-336425 GCF_000334495.1 Tupaia belangeri chinensis | reverse complement strand
AGACAGAGAGAGACAGAGACAGAAAGCGAAAAATCACCCCTGGGGTGATGGCCACACCACAATCCCTTCTCTTCCAGTCTCCTGGGATTTCAGGCATACACGCATATGTGCCTGGCTTGAGTTTATTTTATTTTATTTTAATTAAAAAGAATTTAAAAAAATATTTTATTTAACTTTATTTATTTATTTACCTTTTTAAAATTTGACCAGAGAGGGACAGAGAGAGAGAGAAAGTGAGAAAGCAAGCTGCTAGGTCCAGGACTTGAACCATGGTCACCCATATGGGAATCCAACACCTTTAACCACCATGCCACCTGCTGGCCCCAATAAACTAATACGTTAATTCTATTTTCCTGTGAACTTTTTGAAATATATATATGTATAAATGTGTATATTTATATATAAACAAGATGTTTTATTTGGTAAATGCATAGTTTATTTGTCAATTAAAAAATAACTTTGAGAATCTAATCACATTACAGTCTCTTGCCCATGAGGAAGCCATTACACACTGGTATCAAAATATTCTCGTACTTAGAGTAGAATTACCTTCAGACTTTTCCTTTCCTCATTGATTTACCTGCCCTCAGAGCCCTTCTGGATGCCAATATCACACAAACTAAGAAGTCATGGGGGAAAGAGGAAGACGAGTACAGGGGAGCAATTCTGCATTCATTTCGAGGACATCGGCCATTCAGTGGACAGCCTGTTCACGACTTTTACCTGCTGGGTTACATTCTGCATCCTGACCACATGGCTATTCAGGCTCAACCCAAGGGCATGCTCAGAATATCTCTTCATGTGTGAGCAGAGAAGGATTTGACGGCTATATGAGACATGAGGGCACCTGCAAGACCTCTTCTGCTGAAGGGCAGTGAATCTCTGAGTCTGTTAAAGTATATGTGATTTATTTTATAGTAAAAATGTGGTGACAGGATTCTGAAAGATCACTTGAGTGAGTTATCAGAGATGGCACTGCGGTAGTGAGCAGAGCTGGAAAAACTGGTCGAAAACAATGATCATGCACTGGACTTCCAGTGTCCATTATCATCAGGCCACTATTAAGTCATGGACTAAAAACATCTTGGTGATGACAGCATCCATTATCCCCCCCAGCAAGAACCAAATGCTTGTTCAACAAGTTTAACTTAGACAGCATGTACTCTGCCAGCTCCAGCAGAAGGGGCAGATTCTACAGAGGATGGGCCACCCCTTCAAGACACTGGGACACTAAACCAACCAAGATGTGGTTGTAGGGTGCAGCTGAGGGCCCTTTGCTTTGGGAATTCCCTCACACCCTAAAGAATATCAACAGGGATTGCCCGACTCAGCTTCTAGATGAAAACTAGACCTAAGTCAACGCTCAGCGTTTGAGTCAGACCCTTGCCAAATCCAGCTGATCTTTCCCGTGTGATGACTTCTCTTGATACACCTTTGATTTTTACAAGATACTGAGAACATTCTCTACATAACTTACAACAGTGGTTTGCTTCATCTATACCAGATACTGTGCTAAGCCCCTGGCATTTATGCCTGTACTGTAGGTACTATTATCTCTTCTTTACAAACACAGAAACTGAGACACAGAGGAACTAAATATTACGTCATCAGGAAAATCATGATGTATTTTTCTATATTTTCCCATACAAAAATGTGTCATGATTTTCCTGATGACCCAATAACTTACTGGAGACAGCTCAGTTGCTAAAGGATGAAGCTGGGGAGAAAGATACTGAGCAAATGAAAATGAGCACGAATCTGTCCCTGGTCACAGGGGAGATTTTGTTTATTTGCTTGTTTGCAGGAATGGAGATGGGGGTGGGTGGAAGGCTACAGAAAGGCCAACAAATCATTTATTTACATACAGTGTAACGTGACTGTAGCAGATTTATGAATGAATCATCTAACTCAGCTTGGAATATGAAATGTGGGTTGAGAAATGGGCTGAGGGATTGAGGTGCGACAAGACCCTATAAAAGATCTCTCTCTCTCTCTCTCTCTCTCTCTCTCTCCTATGCATGCACATGCTCTCTATCATAAATAAAAATAAATATACTTTAAAATAAAGAAATTAGCTGAGATATTGCTAGAGAAGTTGGGCTGGTCAGGCTATGGAGTACATCCTATGCCAAAGACCATGGATTTTTACAGCAACTTTAGGAGAGCTGCCTCTTAAATGGGTAATTGGGCTGCATATACCAGATATATATGAGATGGGCCAGAAAGAGATGGATGGATAATGTCAGTAACTACTGAAATAACCCAGTGGAGGAAAATGAAGGAATGAATTGAGAAGGACATGACAGCAAGGATTAATAACAGCTGCTCCCATAGAATAGCAGTTAAGTGCTTCGCATGGATAGTCAGATCCCACATGGCCAACTGCAGTTGGAGTTCTGGCCTGAGTGGCCTGAGAAACTCGCAGGTATACGTGTGTGCATGCCTAAAGTACTGATGGAAAGGAGAACTGAAGAGACGGGATTGTAGTGTGACTATGCTTCATTAGGAAGTTTTTTCTCTCTCTCCTCTCTCTCTAGTAAGTACATGTGACCTATGGCAATTTAAAAAAATGAGAATTACATTGAAGGTAAAATTAGCAAGATTTGACCCACTTCATTTCACAGTGAGGAATGGTAGAGAGTAGACAGCTAAAAAATACAAAAACAAACCATAAACAAACAAATAAAACCAGAAAAGAAACATACAATGAAGCCAACTTCAGGCATGCTGACCTGAGCTATATCCTGTGCTCGAGGAATACTCAGAAAGCATCTAAATGTTTGAGAAGGACCCTCAGGGGAAAAATATTCTCATAAATTTAGCTTCAATTCAAATATCAAGCATTACTTCACGACCACATGAGATTTATTTTTCTTTTGCCATAGGGTGCATGCACTCTTCAGAGAGAGACAGGGAGAGACAGACAGAAGGAAAGAGAAATCATCCCCAGGGTAGATGGCCACACCACAATTCCTTCTCCTTCGTTCTCCTGGGATTTGGGGCATACATGTACA
Organism: Tupaia belangeri chinensis; assembly: GCF_000334495.1. NCBI lineage: Eukaryota > Metazoa > Chordata > Mammalia > Scandentia > Tupaiidae > Tupaia > Tupaia belangeri. The sequence goes on along the minus strand of NW_006159941.1, from coordinate 333,411 downwards.
CACGCCTGGCATGATTTTTAAGTCACCATGTCTGAATCTCAAACCCTGGCTGGCCATGTGAGAGTCTGGCACCTTAACCACCACGTCACCTGCTGGCTTACACATATGAGTTTTTATTCACACACACTCACACAGGCAGCTTCGTCATGACTTTATTTCTACTATTTTAAAAAGGTAAAAGACTTTTAAAAGCAGCATGAGTTCCTCACGTTGGCTGAATGCTCATAATCTTTACATTCTAAGTCAGCTCCAAACGCAGGCCAGATAACTGGATGTTTAGTGATGTGATGTGATGAAGGGTGAGAGACTAAGTCAAAAAAAAGAAAAAAAATCACCCTTAGTCTATACCTATTCCAATTAATGCTCACATTCCTGCCCTGGCTTCAGCACAGTACCAAGCCATGGAAGGTCACCATTCAAATGTAAACATGTCATCGGGAGTATTAACTCATCCTAACATTAAATTTTCTTAGCATTCTAGAATAAATGTATCATGTTAACCTACAAGTCACCTGATACAACTTTAAGACAACAGTATGGAATACTGAACTTGAGTGATGGGAGAGAAGGAAGAGAACAGTTCAGAACAGGAGGCAAGGTCTGGGATAAACGGGAAGCTGGAGTCCCCTGGAGGGAAGGATGTCAAAAGCAGAAGGAATAAATAAATTTGCCTGGAGCAACCTAGCTCAGATGATGAAAAAGTGCTTTCCCTTCTGAGTCTCTGTTTTTGAGATGATTTAAAACATGGTCATTATTTGCCTGAAATTCTGCAGGAAACTTTGAATTATATCTGTCCATATTGTACTCGTTATCTTAGAAACACGATTGGGCTGCAATTATGTCAGTAAAGCTTTAACTACCAAAAGAAAATTGTACGGCATCCTCTGTCATGCCTGGACAAATTTAGATGATTGAAAGCATAAACCAGGCCGTTCTTTACACTATGTCTATAAAGAAAAGCAGGCAGACTCTGAGTGGATGCATGCTGGAAGCTGAAACAACTCTGGGACTGTATAGTGCTCCACAGGGAAAATGGGCATGAAATACAGTAGCAATCCTGCTGCAGCCAACAAGACCAGGATCCACCGACAAAGCAAGGAAAGTTCCATCTGGTGATAAAAATCCACTTCTGGGGCCCGTGGGGGTACAGTGGTAACATGATTGGACCCACATAGGAACAGTCCAGGGTATTTTTGTCCCGGAACCTCCCTGAGTACGCCAAACCTGTGTACCTATGCCCAGGATCCTGGCCAGATGAGACTGGAGGTGGACTGTGGCATGGAGGCCCTGTTAGGGTATCTTTTCTTCTCTCTAAATAAATAAAGAAAAATAAATCTATATCACTGGAACCAATTTTTCTAGAAATGGCTAATACTGTCCACCTAGCTATTTTCATTAAAGAAACATATTGTATAATTCTCTTTCAACTTATGGCAAACTATGAAACTATTTTGTGGGTGCATGCACCAAAAATAACAACAAACACTGTATCTTGTCTCTTTTCATAATATTAATTTCCAGACTCAAGAAAGCTCTCTTACTTCCAGGACTTACTAACCATATTATTTTATGAGATATGCATGTCGAAGGCCCTAATATGGTACCTGGTGAGTATCAGGTATTTGATAAGTGTTTGTTAAATCTGACTCTAGGAAAAAAAATTTTTGAAAGAGAGATTTTTGCTATAGGGTGCAGAGAGACAGAGAAACACAGACAGAAAATGAGAAATCACCCCCCTGCCAGGGGAAATGGTCATGCCACAATCCCTTCTTCTCCATTCTCCTCTTGGGATTTTAGGCATACACACACACACCCCTGGCATGAGTTTCAATACACTGGGTCCAGGACTTGAACCATGGTTGACTACATGGGAATCCAGTGACATAATCCATTACTCTATCTGCTGTCCCAGGAGAAAGTTTTTTTTTCTCAGAAAACTTTAATCACTGTTGTCTTCAAATAATACAACATTGGATGATCTCAATTTCCCTCTCTGACATTTCATTTGACTAGATATAAGAAGGCCTTGATTGGGGCCAGCAGGTTCGAGTCACAGACCTGGTGGCTTGCTTTCTCACTTTCTCTCTCTCTCTCTCTCGTCAAATTTAAATAAATAAATAAATAAAAATAATTCTTAAAAAAAAAAAAAAGGCCCGATTAACACTGCCCTGACAGATTTGTGAGCTGTGTGAGCACCTCCTGTTCTGTATACATCCTATTTGATTTTTATTGCTCGATAGTGTGTGTGCTTTCCAGAGAGAAAGAAAGTGCCACCCAATGGGTGTGGTTGCATTGCAATTGTTCTTCCTCAACTGCACTGTCTCATCAGGATTGGGGTCCATATACAAAGATACCAGGCATGTTTTTCAAGCTGCTATGTAGGGATTAGAACCACAGTCAACCATGTAGGATTCAGCTCCCTTAACCACTGAGCTGCAGGACTGGTCCACATCTTATTTTATACCTGGTTCTCAATGGTTTCCTATCTCATTCTTCTTTGCTCAAAGAAGCAAAGTTACCTCAAAAAAAAAAAAAAAAAAGCAAAGTTACTTCTCTAGGGAATGAAACTACCTGGCTTCTCGGTTCTCATCATTGCTACTGGCAGGGCTAGATATTACTCCTTCTCACTCATGGGTGTTGCTTGTAGGATTGCCACACTTATCAAATAAAAATATAGGGTACCCCATTAAATTTCAATTTCAGATAAATTATATTTGAATTTCAGTATCAGTGTGTCCCGCGCAATATTTGGGACATACCTGAAAAAAAACAATTACTCATAGTTTATCTGAAATTAAAATTCAACTAAACATTCTGTATGCTATCTGGCAACTTTAGCATTTGATAAAATCATAGCATATGACTCATAATCTTCCCACTTTAGAGGTAAGGTACCAGAATATATGGAGAGAGTGATTGTCATGACTCGAGCAGGTATTCTGTAGCAGTCTGACTGTCAGCCAGGCCTCTCAACCCCCAGTCAACAGTTCTGCTACATTCTTGCCTCTTAGTCAAAGCATCTGGTTAAATGTACCCATTTGCCTTATTTCACTGAGTGTAGGTCAGTACTAACTCCTAAGGACACAGGACATTTTTATTACAACTGAATGATGAGTTCTACCCCTGCTCCTCAAACACAGCCATGTCTTTCTTTCTTTTTGTGCTATAGGTTACATACACTTACCAGAGAGAAGGAAAGTGAGAAATCATCCCCAGAAGGGATAGCCACACAGCAATCCAGTCTCCAGTCTCCTCTCAGGATCTTGGGCATGCATACATGCCTAATATGATTTTCAAGCCACAGGTCTGGGACCTGAACCATGAAGTTAGCCATGGGAGATCTGGCACCTTAACCACCATGCCACCTGCTGGCCTGCTTGTCTCCATCTGTTAATGTCCCACTACAGTTAGGCTTTACAGTGAGAAACACCTAATTATATCAATGGGTTTCATAGGTAATATGGTTACTTCTTGGCTTAAACAAATATTTTACTTAGGTTATTTTTTATGAAATTATCTCTTAGGAGATGAATGTGTTCATGTGACTGCTTCACCAACTTCATTTTTTTTTTTGAGAGGTTTTTGCTATAGGGTGCATGCGCTCGCCAGAAAGACAGAGAGAGAGAGACAGAAAGTGAGAAATCACCCCCCAGGGGTAATGGCCACGCCGCAATCCCTTCTTCTCCATTCTCCTCTTGGGATCTTGGGCATGCACGCACATACGCCCGGCATGAGTTTTAAGCCACCAGGTCCGGGATGCAAACCATGGTCGACTACATGGGAGTCCAGAGACACAGCCATTATGCCAACTGCTGGTCCCCATTTCTTTCTTTCTTTCTTTCTTTTCTTTTTTTTTTTTTTTTAAGAGGTTTTCACTATATGGCACATGTGCTCGCCAGACAGACAGAGAAAGACAGAGAGACGGAAAGCGAGAAATCACCCCTCAGGGGGGATGGTCACGCCACAATCCCTTCTCCTCCATTCTTCTCTCAGGATCTTGGGCACGTACACACACACGTCTGGCGTGAGTTCTAAGCCACCAGGTCCAGGACGCAAACCGTGGTCGACCACGTGGGAATCCAATGACATAGCCATTACGCTAACTGCTGGTTTCCCCCATTTCTTTCTGGCTAAGAGATAATAGTAAAGATCACATTTTCATTTATCGTGACTATTAAGAATTTAATTTTTAATTTAAAAATTAAAACTATAGGTACAGAATTATTAAATATAGAAAGAGTCTTGGCAGTGCAAAGCTTGTATTTAATTCTAAATTCTAAGTCATTAAGGAAAACTCTCATTTGTAGTAAAATATATTTTAAAATATGCATAATACTCATATTTGGATATTTAAGACGCATTTAGAGAGGGCCATCAAATTTCATTATAAACCTCCTAATCAATTTTCCATTATTCTCCCCTTGTTGTATATTTTCACTATTGAACATCTACTTTATTTATTTATATCTATTTTATATCTATTGATAAAGTAAATCTCCTAGAGATATAAAATATCATCCAGTTCATTAGATTTGGTTAGTGAAAAGTAGCCAATACAGGAGCCAGCATGGGGAATGGTGGTTAAGATGCCTAATCCTTCATAGCCAACTCCATGGCACAAGTCTCAGACCTGGTGGAATGAAAAACACGCTGGGTGCATGTGTGTGTGTGTGCGCGCGCGCATGTGTGTGTGCCCAAAATCCCAAAAGGAAAGTGAAGGAGAAGGGATTGTGCCATGGCTATCCCCCGAGGGACGATTTCTGACTTTTCCTCTCACTCTCTTTGGCAAGCATATGCACCCTATGGCAAAAAAAAATCTAAAAAGTCCAGTACATATTTTTTTTCCAGTACGTATTTTAATGTCAGTTCTAATCTTTAGAGTACAATAAAATCCCTTGGAATGTTTCTTAATATAGGTATTTCCAGAGATTCTGCTTTGGTACATCTGAGACAGAGTTCTAACTCTTCCTTTTAATGATAAAGGTGATTATGACACAGGTGGATCAAAGGTCTCACTTCAAGAAACCCTGGTTTTTGTCCTCCACTATGGTATTTGCCACAAAAATAAAACGGAATGAAGATTAATGCAGCGGTTCTCAACTCTGGCAGCACATCAGGATCACTGGGTCTGGAGCAAGGCCAAGTTCCCTGGGTGATTGTGCTCAGCAGTCAAGGCGAAGAACCACTGGCTCAGTGAACACAGGAGTGACTCCAGAGTGCGGCTATATACTCCCTTCTGTTGCTGCGAGAGTAAGTCTTAATCAATAGACGAACCTTGTATTTACAAGTACCACCACCAACAAAAACAGTTGTATTCAATTTCTTCATCTTTCATTCCTTAGCCACTTGTGACAGCGATAGGTAACTTAGATTGGCCACCCACAAAGAAGAAGCTTTGCTCTCCCCTTGGTGTCCAAAAAGACTGAATTTAGGAATGCTTTTACAGCAGCAGGGCTCACCACTCTTTGCATTCCCTTACTTTTTGATCTAATGGCTTTCTGTGGGTGCTGCATCCATAGCCAACTTGGAGAAGCTGCCAGCTAAGGCCTGAAATATTGGTCCCCAAATGCTCGTGGAGCCAGAAAAGCAGAGTTCATTGCACAGTCAGCTTTATTATCTCTCCCCGACTCCTGTTTCTGTTACTTTTGCACCAAAATATGGAGAGCAAAGGAGAGGAAGCTCCATTCACTTCTCCATTCACTTCCACACAGAGCATCAAAACCACATCATTCTGATGGGTATAACAAAGGAAGACCATAGGTGAAGTCTCCAAAAAGTTAAAAAGGTTGACTTGCAGAGGTTTGCAAGGGAGGCCAACTTTTAAAAATGCCAACTCAAGGCACTGTGTGTTTTACAAACTGAGCTGGACTGGGTGACTCAGATTTTATTTCTTTGTTTGCTTTATCAGTGTGCAAAGTATGGCTTCCTGACTATGAGATATGAGGTATATTCTTGTCCATTACTGCAGCAGGACAGACACTGCAGGTGTTTCCTCAGTCTGCATGTAACTGTTATACTTGTTACGGTAATTTTGCAGTTTAATTATATTACCTAAGATGTCCTCTGAGTGTGAAAGGGTCTGTTGTTTTTTGTTGTTTGTTTGAAAACGAATCTTAGTGCTTTGAAAATTATCTTTGGTGAAAGTAAATTAGGGGTCAGGACTCCCACATGACCACCAATGGTTTGAGTCTTTGACCCAGAGGCTTAAAATCACACCTGTTGCTGTGTATTCATACACAAAAATCCTGTGAGGAGAGTGGAGAAGGAAATGTGGCCTGGCTATTCCCCCTGGGGGAGATTTCTCACTTTCCCTGTCTCTGGATCTCTCCAGGGAGCACACATGCCCTATGGCAAAAACCTTAAAAATAACAATAACAAGGGACCAGCAGTTAGCGTATGGCTATGTTGCTGGACTCCCATGTAGTCAACTGCGGTTCGTGTCCCGGACGCGGTGGCTCAAACTCACGCTGGGCGCATGTGCGTGCATGCCCAAGATCCCAAGAGGAGAATGGAGGAGAAGGGATTGTGGCGTGGCCATCCCCCCTGGGGCTGGATTTCCCGCTTTCTGTCTCTCTGTCTCTCTCTGTCTGGCGAGTGCATGTGCCCTATAGCAAAAACCTCTCCAAAAAAAAAGGAAAAAGTAAGAAAAAATACATATTTTAAAAATAAATAAAATAAAAAATGGTAAAACTGGAGAAAAAGAACTGTAGATAATGATTTCCTATCTTCAAACTCTTTTCTATGTGCCAAAATGATAAAACAATATAAGAAAAGATGGATAAAGTCAACTACATAAAGGTCAAAAACATGCATGACATAAAACAACACAGGTAAATGTGAGAGACACGCAACCGTCTTCAAAAATAATATGTTATATGGGGAATCAGCAGTTAGCGTAATGGCTATGTCGCTGGACTCCCACGTAGTCGACTGCGGTTTGTGTCCCGGACCCGGTGGCTTAAAACTCACACCGGGCACGTGTGCGTGCGTGCCCAAGATCCCGAGAGGAGAATGGAGGAGAAGGGATTGCGGCGTGACCATCCTCCCTGGGGGATGATTTCTCGCTTTCTGTCTCTATGTCTCTCTCTGTCTGTCTGGCTAGCGCACGCGCCCTATAGTGAAAATCTCTCCAAAGAAAAATAATAATAATACGTTATATGTAAAAGGCCCTCCTAAACATTTTAAAAACTTACAAACATCCATAAAAGGAAAAAACAACAAACATACAAAAGGGAGAAAAGGTAAAAATTCACAGAAACATAAGAGCTCCATATTAACTCCCCTAATAAAAATCTACACACACTACATACTAGGCACTAGTCTAGCTCATTGCATATAGTAACACTTATTAAAGCAACTCGATGAGGTAGTTATCACTGTTCTCTGCAGTACATAACATGAGGATGCAGAGACAGCAAAAATTAAGACATTTGTTTAAGGTCACAGAGCTAGTAAGTAAAGGAACCTGAACTGAACCACGGATTGAATGAATAAAAAGCTGTTCTGGTGAGTTCTATACAGCTATAGTATCACTGGAGATCTTACGAAGAGCATGGATGGAATGTTATTCTGAGTAATGGAGAGAAATGGGAATCCAAACAAAGGAGAAAATTCAGAGGAACACAGTAGGTGATCAGTGGGAAAACAGGTCACACCTCCCCAACCCATGCTCCAAATAGTGATTAGTACTATTATGTGGAGGGTCCCTAGACAGAATGCACAACTCTTAGAGCATCACGTTGAAATCTCATCAGGCTGTGATCCGATTAACTGACAAAGCTGGCTAAGGCGAGACTCATTGGAAGATAATAAAGTCATATTTTATCATTTTATTTTAACTTAAAAGACAGAGGTCTATTTTCCAGTTTTGATGTTAGGCCAAGGCTTCTCCTTTGAGGATGGATCTGAATTTAGAATTCAGAATCACCTTTTCTTGTTTCCTAGACCACACAATCAATATATTGAGTATTGAGAAAGTCATGACATATATTTTCTATGTTTTTCAATGTTCATTTATTTATACAAAGAACAAAAACCAATCAATTACATATTGCCTTTTTTGTTTGATACCTTTTTGCCATCTTTCACTGAGCTTCAAAATTCCTCATTCATAGAAGGACCTGTCTTTGTTGGTGAAAAACTGAATTGAACACCCTCATCTGAATTGAATATCACACCATCCAAAGAGTTTTGAAGAGAGCAAAACAAGTAGAAGTCTGACAGCGCAAGGTCAGGTGAGTAAGGTGGGTGTGGCAACACATCCTATTCAAGCTCCAATAGTTTTTGATGGGTGATCAACTTACGTGTGGTCTTGCATTGTCATGACTGAATACAACTCCCATATGATCAATAAGTCTGGATGTTTCTAAATGAAGGATTTCTTCAAACTGTCCAATTTCCAACAGATTGCAATTGCTACACATCCTAATTGGTTGTTTGGTTCTTTAGTAATAGCTCAAAAAGCATAACATCTTTAAAATCCCACCACACTGAGAGCATAGCCATCCTCTGACGAATGTCTGCTTTTGATGTCATTTAAGGAGAATAATCAAATGGAGGCCAAGACCATTTGCACACCACATTGTTGTAAATAATCCACTTCTCATCACCAGTTATCAGTCATTTCAAAAAAGGATCATTTTCCTCCTGTTTAGTGAGCATACTGCAGGTATTTATATGTGCCATCAAATGAACTTCTTTGAGTTCATGAGGAACCCAAATATTGAGTTTCCTTATGTATCCCAGCTTCTTCAGGTGGTCCTGAATGCTTGAATGATGGGTGTTCAATGTTTCTGCAATCTTCCATGCTGTATAATGTGGATTTGCCTTTATTTTGTCATAATCATCCTCAGTGGGCCTCCCTGACTAAGGAGTGTTTCTGAGCTCAAGATCACCAACACGCAACTTCATGAACCACTATTGGCACTGATATTCTTGAAGAGCACTGCCGCCATAAACTGGGCCCAACTTTTCACAAAGTAGATGCATGTGCTTCCCTTTATGGAAGTAAAACAATCAAATATGGCAAAAATGGACAATTTGGTCTTCCATTTTCAATATGTTGTAAAATCTCCAAAACTCAAGCAAATTGCTGGATTTGTTTTAGAATAAAGCTAGAGAGTGAGAGTTATGTTAATGACATAGCAATAACATAGATGTGAATCACTCTAGTACTTCAAAATGAACTAGTGCCATCTGTTGAAAAAATATGTTATGACTTTTGCGACAACCCAACGTATCATTATACAGAAGACGGCACATTATGCACACTGGTCTGCACCTTGCCTTTTGCATTTGCACTAAGATGGAGATGGTTCCATAGCAGTAGGTGGAGGGTTGCTTTGTTCTTTTCATAGTTGCATGGTATTCCACTGAGTGACTGTGACATTATAATGGGTATGTGGAGGTTTTCCAATCTTTTGCTATTATGAATGATGCTGTGGGAGTAATGACTCCAAGCACATGCCATCTTGTATGTGTATAAGTACACATATAGGATAAAATTCCCAGGAGTGGGATTGCTGGATTGTTCCAGACAAGCACTGTACCTCTTTACACATCATCAGCCAACATGGGAGTGCTGGTTCTCTATCGCTTTAAATATTGATCAAGCTTAGAGGTGAAAACTTAAACCTCAGTGTGGTTTTAATATACATTTCTCCAATTAGAAAAGGAAGTATACGTCATGGTTAAGGGCACAGACTCTGGAACCTATCACTTTAATCCTCTGTTTAGATTCTCATTTCTCTCCATTCTTCAGAATAACTTTCTGACAAAACCAGTTTTCTAAAAGGACACTGTTTAAGGTAACTATGGTCTGAAAGGTTGTGTCCCCCTCAAATTCATGCTAACATCTAATCACCAATATGCTGGTATCAGGAAGTGGGACCTTTGGAGTGGTGATTAGGTAATGAAGGCAGAGTCCTCATGAACTGGATTAGTGCCCTTATAAAATAGGCCCATGGGAGTTCGAAGGCACAGCTAGACAGCATCAATTATAAACCAGAAAACAGGCCTTCATCAGATACTGACTCTGCTTGCACTTTAATCTTGGACTTCCAAGCTTCCAGAACCATGAGAAATAAATTTTCACTGTTTATAAGCTATCTAGTTTATGGTATTGCTATAGCAGCCTGAAATGACTAAAATAAAGGTCATCCAAAAGAAATCAATTTTTTTACTTATTCTACTGCACTAAACAATGTTGCCAAAATACATTACTATATCATAGTGTCTCATAACAGTTTATTTTGTTCTGCTTCTTAAAGCAAGCAAATATATCACTTTTCTGGAAGTAGCCTATGTCACAGAAGTTTATAAATATTTTATTTAAAAAGCAAACCTTTATTCAATGCCTTTAATCCTTTATATAAGGTCAGCTTTTATAATTCATGCAATAAATTACTTATTTTAGAAACTGCCTTCATATGAAAATAAGTAGACAATTGGCTCCTTACTAAAGCTACTTTAGAAAGCATATTTAAATAGGAAGTAAACCATCCCTAAAATCTCTTCATTACTCATCTAGAAGGGAATTTTGGAATCTTTTAAACAAAGAAAACTTATTCTTTGGCACCAGATTAAATATGCTCCTTTCTGAGTAAATTTCAATGAATTTGTCTTCTAGTTCCTTAAATGGGAAGTTTAAACCATTTTTCAGGCAATTTAAGTCAATAAAATGTAAAATGAAAATATGTTATAGGCTTCAGTAAGGAAATGTCTACAAATATAATCACATACAAAGAATGTTATTGTATTTTTAAAATACATTTAAAGAGGCTTAAATGAAATGGCATTTTTACTATGTACTTGAATCTGCTCCACTGCAAGACACGTTGTCCAGTCCCTTAAAAATAAAATCATTTCCTCTCCTGAAGAGCCACTACTTTAAACAGTGCACAGTAGAAGGTTCAGCACAAATAGAGTACTATGGACATTCAGAAGCAAAAGTTAGTTCTTATAGCTGAGATAATCATAGATAAAATCGTGTGATAATATGGATTAATTGTTTTGTAATAAGATACTACACTATTCTGAAACCATTATTTTAATGTATAATGAAATAATATTGTATTAAAGTTGGGCTTGACCAAGTGACTTTCTTTGGCCAGTGGAATGTTAGCAAATATAACATTAGCAGAGGCTTTAAATGCATTTGTTTTTATGCATGTGCCATTATTAGATAGTCATTAGATGCAGAATGATAACAGACTCATGGAGCAAATCAAACCCAAAGTAAGACTGGAAGTCCGCCCAGATAATCATAGCCTGAAACAGAGCTGTCCAGCTGGCCCAGCCTAGAGCTGTTGAACCAGTCAAGTTACAGACCCTTAAGCCTGAGGTGTTCTTGTAAGCCACTGAGATTTTGTGTTTGTGTTGTGCAACTTAACTGCAGCAAAGGCTAGTGAATGATGTATTTTAAATTGGACATGAAGGATGAATAAAATCTAAATATGTGGGGAAAAAAAAAAGATAAAAGGCTTTCCCAGTTGTAGAACCATGTGAATAAATCTCAATCGCCTCATCAATCATTCATTGAGATCTGTCATTCTTTCTTTCTAACATTTCTTTTATCTGTTCCTTCCTTTCCACCTAACTACTGATTGCAATTGAATTCAACTTCATATCACACCTTCAACTGTAAGAGTCTCCTGAGAAGTCCTCCTAAATAAGACTCTTTATTTTTTAAAGATTTACTTATTTATTATTATTATTATTTTAAATTTGCTATAGGGCACATGTGCTCACCAGAGAGAGATGGAGAGAGAGGGAAAATGAGAAAGCAAGCTAGCAGGTTCAGGACTTGAACCATCGTTAGCCATGCAGGAGTCCAATGTCCCTATACAAGGGATCTTCAAGAAGTTCATGGAAAATGCATACTGTGAAAAAACTGTGCATGGATTCCAAATTTTTGCACCAAAATAAACACCATTTACTTCACTTTCCATGAACTTCTTAAGTCCTCTCATACATGAAAGCCAAATTAATGATGCTGAAGAACCTGATATGGTAAAGACGTAGTGAGAAACCTTCAACACATCCCCTTGGAAACCAAACTTACTAATTTTTCTATCCACTCCTTTATTGCAATAAGTATCTTGTGAGTAAGTATCTTTTGACCCAGCACATTATAAGATGTAGGCAATAAAAAGTCAAGACTAGACATGGTGCCTGATCCAAAGGAACCTAAAAGTGCATGGACGAGATGAACAAGAAAATCAACTGCACACAGCAACAAGGCAGACCGTAAGAGAAATGTGCAGAGAGCTGCCAGACCTTCAAGGCTGCAACGAAACATCTTCTCAAAGGAGATGATGCTTGGGGCCAGCAGGTGGTGTGGTGGTTGAGGGGCTGGACTACCAAATACCGACTGTGGTTCAAGTCCTGGACCTGGTGGCTTGCTTTCTCACTTTCCCTTTCTTTCTCTCTCTCTCTGTCTGGTCAAATTAAAAAATAATAATAAATACAATCAATCATTCAATCAAATAAATAAATAAATGATGATACTTAAATTGAGGTTTTGCTTATTCTTTTGTTTGTATTATAATGGGTGGCAATTAAGTCCAGGAAGATGATCTACAGGGTTTAGGTCAGATTAATAGGGCATTCC
>NW_006159941.1:278658-320788 GCF_000334495.1 Tupaia belangeri chinensis | reverse complement strand
GCATTCCTGGCAGAGAAAACAGCAGGGGTAATTAGACTGGTTGTGCCACTGCACAAAGGTGCTTGCTTAGAATCAAAGCTACATGCATGGAAGAAAGGTGGCTATATAAACCCTATGCCCTGTGCTATCACTTACAACAGGGGTCCTCCACCCTCAGACAGCAGATATCAGCCTGTGGCCTTCAGCCTTTCCCCACCCTCATTACCGGGGTGGGGATTAGTGGGGAATAGGCCAGCGAGGCTTTACCTGTGTTTATGGCCACTGTCCATTGCTCCCATTGCCACCTGGGCCCTTCCTATCAGACTAACAGAGGCGCTGGATTCTCACAGGGGCACAAACCCTATTGTTGCATGTTTGTTTTATTGTATATTGCAATGCGGTAGTGGTGGAAGTGGGAGGCACAGTGGATATGCTGTGCTTGGGTCATTTCGGGACCAACACCATCCACACCACCCACATTTGTGGAAGGACTATCTTTTACAAGGCCTATCCCTGGTGCCAAGAAGGCTGGAGACTGATGATATATTGATATCGTTTTGTTGTTATTTAATAAATTAAGCCTCTGGATTAAACAGAATTATTGGATAATTTTATGCAATTCATTTAAACATGCATATATATGCATGTTTGCCGAGTATAAACATGCATATATACTCATCATGTCTTACGGTCTACCAGGCCAGGGTCTTGAACCATAACCAGTATGTGGCTTCCAGCTCCATAGTCCAGTACAATACTAGCTGTGCCAGAGAGGCTCGGCCTAAGTGTCATCTTCACACCAACAGAAAGAACAAAACAGGAGGGTGAAAACCAGCAAATCAGGAACCTAGGTAGGTTTCAGTATTTGTCCCACCTGTCCCAGACCTGGATCACTAGCTGGTGATCCTGATCAAGAAACATACAGTCTTTGAAATCCAGTCCCGTTGCCAGTAAAAGGTTGGTCCCATTTCCTGGCTATTCATATTTTGTTGTCAGGATCAAATGATGTGTATAAAAGCACTTTGCACTCCGGAAAGTACCATATAAATTCTAAGAATTTCCACAAAGTGTAAGAGATTGTACAAGACCAATCTCAACTTAGAAGGAATCACTAGCATCCCAATACTCTTTCAGAATAGCTTCATGAATGATTGATAACATCTTCTAAACCCATTGTGGTCCAAAGCTGAATTTCAGAAGTATGCCCAGGAGCCCAGAACTCTAAGTATTACAGAGCCAGTTTGCAAGGAAAGTACAAAAAAGTTTATAAAAAGAAGATTTTTTTTAATAAAAAGAAGATTTAAAAAAATAAGTTTCAGGGGTCAGCAGGTGGCATGGTGGTTAAGGGCACTGGACTCCCATATGGCTGATCACAGTTCAAGTCCCAGACCTGGCAGCTTGCCTTCTCAATTTCCTTCTTTCTCTCTCTCTTACTCTGTCCCTCTCTGATTGAATTAAAAATAAAATAATTCTTTAAGACAAGTTTTAAATAAATTATAGACCACATGATCTCTTAAACAAAAAGTGCAAACAAGACAACATAAAGCAAAAAAAAGAGATTATAAAAAATAAGCAGCCAGAGTTCCAAAAAGAAATAAAAGGAAACTAGGAATGTTATAAAATAAAAGCTATAATAGAGGTGCCAGCAGATGGCACATGGGTTAAGGTGCTAGACTCCCACGTAGTCAACTGTGGTTAAAGTTCCAGACCTGGTGGTTTGCTTTCTCACTTTCTCTTTGTCTGATGAGTGCATGTGCCTTATAGCAAAACTAAAATAACAATAATAATTAATAAAATTAAATTAATAATTCTTTTTAAAAAATGCTATAGTAGAAGTAACAACAAGTAGAATAAATACAAATTAGATAGGGACAAGAGAAGTTAAAAAGGTAATTCAAAACAAAATAGAAAAGAATTAAAAATTAATTTTCCAAAAAAAGACATGGGCAGATAAAATTATGTCCAATAAGTAACCAGAAGGAATTAATTCAGTAAATGAAACAGACCAAAATTTTAAAGTAGGGTGGAACAAAATCTCTACTGAAATGTATACTTCAACTTTTCAATCAAAGGGGCATACCATTGTCATGTAACATTAAAAACATTTTTCTAGTAAGCACATTTTTTGAAAAGACACAACATGAGGCTGGATGATGGTGCAGTGGTAAAACACCACACTGTGGGGCTGACCCACATGGAAGGGTCTCAGGTCTGCATCCAGAGATCTGAGTATGTTAGTCATTCATGTACCCATGATATGGAGCTGGCTGAGGCTGGAGGTGCTTCACAGTAAAGGGACACTGTTGAAGATGTCATCTCTCTCTCTCTCTTGCTCACGGAAGAAATAAGTAATAAATAAAAAAAAAAAAAAAAAAAAAAAAAAAAAAAAAAAAAAAAAAAAAAAAAGGTATACCCCACCAAAAAAGAAGAAGGAGGAGGAGGAAGGGGAGGAGGAGGAAGAAGAAAGAAAAGAAAGTATGCAGAAACCAACTTCCAAATCTATGTGACTGTGAAACCTCACCAACAAAGAGAGAGCATAAGGATATTCAGAGAAGAAAAAATCTAATTCTATACAAGGTAGAAAGATCAAGCTGATCTCATCAACATTCCCCACAGCAGCATGTACTAACAGAAGATAGTAGCATGAGGTCTAGAAAGTTGAGGAGGGGGACCAGCAGTTAGCGTAATGGCTATGTCGCTGGACTCCCATGTAGTCGACCGCAGTTCGCGTCCCGGACCTGGTGGCTTAAACTCACGCCAGGCGCGTGTGCGTGCGTGCCCAAGATCCCGAGAGGAGAATGGAAGAGAAGGGATTGCGTGTGGCCATCCCCCCTGGGGAGTGATTTCTTGCTTTCTGTTTCTCTGTCTGTCTCTGTTCAAGCTCATGCTCCCACAAAAAAAAACCTCTCCAAAAAAAAAAAAAAAAAAAAAAGAAAGTTGAGGAATAATGTGAGACCTAATGACCAATGATCTTCTATTCCTTTTTTATATATAAAAGAATTATTTTATTAACTTTATTTAATTTTAGTTTATATTTTAATTTGACTAGAGAGGGACAGAGCAAGAGAGAGACACAGAGACAGAGAGGGAAAGTGAGAAAGCTAGCCATCAGGTCTGGGACTTGGCTATGTAGGAGTCCAACGCACTTAACCACCATGCCACCTGCCGGCCCTGAAGAGGAATAATGTGAAACTCAATGATCTTCTGTTCTTTAAAGTTGCCTCTTAAATATAAAGAAAATGAAAAGAAATTTTCAAACTTTCACCACAGCAAGGAGCCTAGCCCTTCCCAAAATATTACTAAAAAATTCAAAACAAACAAGAATGGTGATAGTCACTGGATTTACTGAAATAAGAGAATTTAGTACTTAAGATTAAACAATGGAGCCAGCCCCATGGCTAAATGGTTAAGAGAGTTGGATCCAACATGACTGACTGTGCTGTTCGAGTCCCAGATCTGGCACTTTGGGAAACACACAGGTGCATGTGCAGGCATACTTAAAACCCTGAAAGGATAGAGAGAAGGGATTGTGATGTGACCACACCCCACTGAGCGGTGCTTTCCCTCTCTCCCTTTTTCTGTCTCTGTCACTGTTCCCTCTTTGCCAAGTACATACACCCTCTAACAATTAAAACCAAACTATGAGAATTTTCATAATAGACGATATCAAGATTATACCTTCTGAGGTCAGCAGGTGGCTTGGTGGTTGAGGAGGTTGGATTCCTACATGTTGACTGGGGTTCGAGTCCTGGGCCTGGCAGCTTGATTTCTCACTTTCCTTCTCTCTCTCTCTGTCTTCTTCTGAAGGTCATCTTCAAAAAAATAAAATTAAAATAATGACAATGAGCTGGCCCTGCAGCTCAGCAGTTAGGTGCTATGCAGAGGAAGCCAGATCCACATGGCCGACAGGGGATCAAAGTTCCAGACATGTCCACTTCATGCTGGGTGTGCATGTACATGCCCACGATCTTGACAGGATAGAGAATTGGAGGAGGAAGAATTACTTGAAAAAATAACACTTTTTAAAAGTTTATTTTGAGTCGGGAACCAGCAGTTAGCGTAATGGCTATGTCGCTGGACTCCCACGTAGTCGACCGCGGTTCGCATCCTGGACCCGGTGGCTTAAAACATGCCAGGCACATGTGCATGCATGCCCAAGATCCCGAGAGGAGAATGGAGGAGAAGGTATTGCGGCGTGACCATCCCCTCTGGGAGGTGATTTCTCGCTTTCTGTCTCTATGTCTCTCTCTGTCTGTCTGGCAAGCGCACGTGCCCTATAGCGAAAACCACTCAAAAAAAAAAAAAAAAGAAAGTTTATTTTGAGAGAGGAAGGGGTCTTAGCACAATGACCCACCCCCAGCTTTCAGTCAGCACCAGATCATGGGCAAGTGTGTGCTTGGCATCCTCAGGGGATCTCTGATCCCAACCAGGAAACTTCCTCTGAGTGTCATGTCTTCCCTGAAGAGTGTCAAGTTTTTACTGCTATGCCCCCATCTGGCCCTTTGTAAAATGAACATTCTTATGGCTTTTCTTTAACTTGCTTCAGTTTTTTACTTTTAAAAATCACAAAGAATATTTTAACTAAAGCATTTATGATATGATCTAAAATCATACCATACCTGTTATGAAAGTATTTTTCATTTATATACGTGCAGCAGGAAAAGTCTAGAATAATATATATTGGGTCGTTGGAAAAGTCATGACATATTTTGTTCTATGCAAAAATGTGCCATGATTTTTCTGATGACCCAGTACTTAATACTATCGATGGTTATTTTTGGACAGTAGGATTTAAGGTACATTCCTTTTGCTTTATTCTTTGAACAGTGTGTTTATCACTCGAAGGTTTATTTTCACTGTACTATTTTTATAGAAAGAACACCATCTTTTAAGAAGATAAAAAGACATAATAATAAAGAAGACAGAATTATACTAAGATCTAGAACTAGACAATTCTCAATAATTAGCACTAAACTTACCTCTGATCTTCCTTCTTGGTGGCAAAAAAAAAAAAAATTTAAAAAGATAGGACAACAAATTATACATTTTTAGTGTGTGGTAAAAGAAAGCAGAACAAGTCTATCCTGGAAGAAAGAGACAGACTAGTTCAGTTGAGTCGTTACTGTATGTTAAGCACAGTATCGTGCATTTCTTGCAACTCCATGAAATGTGATTAGTTCACTTCTCAGATGAGGAAGGCCAGGTAAGTAACTGGGTGAGGGTCACACCACTAGGCAGAGCCAATGTGCAGAGGAGAAGCCAAGTCGCAGGGTCTCAAAGTCACGCGTCCCTCTCCAGTCCTCAGCTTCCCAACTTCTCGACCCTGACTCTAAAAGAAATTAACCTCATCTGTCCTTTTATAATAAACAAGGTTTTCCATTTCTGCTCTGTACGAGTAAGCAGTTAACCACACGCTCAAAATGAAGTTGAGGGTAGTACCAGCAGTTAGCATAATGGCTATGTCGCTGGACTCCCATGTAGTCAACCGCGGTTCTCATCCTGGACCCCGTGGCTTAAAACTCACGCCGGGCGCATGTGCGTGCGTGCCCAAGATCCTGAGAGGAGAATGGAGGAGAAGGGATTGCAGCATGGCCATCCCCCCCTGGGGGGTGATTTCTCGCTTTCTGTCTCTCTCTCTCTCTCTCTCTGTCTGGCGAGCACATGCGCCCTATAGAAAAAAAAAAAAAAAACAACCAAACAAACAAACAAAAAAAACCTCTCCAAAAAAACAAAAAAAAATGAAGTGGAGGGTCAGCTCTGTGATGTTACTCAAAAGGTGCTGGATTCCACATTACATGTGCTGTTCAGATCCCTTCCAGGTCAACCTGAAACAACCACGCAGGTAAGAGTGCAAGATCCAGTGGGCTGGGGGGCTGAGAGGCTGGAGTTAGGGACCGTAGCGTGGTCAGACTCATGGAGGGTGTTCCCTTCTCTCTTTCTCTCTCTCTCCTCCTGTCTCTTTCTCTTTCCTGCCTCATTCTCACATACACACACGTGTACCCTATCATGAATTTTTAAAAATCAAATTAAATGGAACAGCATCAAAAAAAAATAATAATAAAAACTAATGCATTCTGTGGTAGCACACTCTTACTATTTGTACAGTTCATACCAGGGCACTGCCATGACAGAAAAGTGCCAAGTCTAGTACTGCTGAAATAATTGATGGGAACCAGAGAAAACTGTGTAAAATATTTCTTAACCCAGCCCTTTTTTGTTTTTTTAATGCTAATTTGCGTTCTGCTTACTTTGAGGATTCTTACACAATGAGAGTACTTTAAAAAAAAAAAAATTCAAAACAAAACTTTCAACAGTTCACTGACCATTGTAGCCCTCCATTGTAACTAATGTGTACTCTACTTCCAAAAAGACATTCTGCAATTCAAGCCCCCTTTTGAAATTCTAATTTATTTTCTCTTACTCGACAAAGAAATAATGAACATAACAAATGAAGTAGTATATTCCTACTTTGACATGTTACATAAAATATATATCCTACACAAATATATATGGGGGGAAGTCTCTTAAAAGTTCATGGAAAGGAGCCAGAGGTGGTATGGTGGTTAGGCATTGGACTCTCACATGGCCAACTGTGGTTCAAGTCCCGGACCTGGCGGCTTTCTCTCTCTCTCTAGTGAGTGTGCATGCCCTATAACAAACTTAAATAATAATAATGATGATGATGATGATAAATAAAAATAAATAATTTTTTGAAAATCATGGAAAATGTGTATTATAAAAAAATTATGTGTACATTTTTAAAATTTTTGCACCAAAATAAGCTCAGACTTAAATTTCATGTTTCCTCAAGTTTTTTGAAGTCCCTTAATACATTTCAAAAGGATGAGATTCATAATTAAGTATATGCCCATTTTGAATAAACAGGAATCAAGAAATATATAAGCATTAACTCAATTAACTATAGTAAGTATCCTCTCTTCACAGATGCCTCTGGCCTTCAGACAGTTATACAAAAATGAGTACAATGGGTATAAATGACCTAGAGGCACAGAGTCTTCTGCCCCTCCCAATTCTTACAGCTTGTCTTTTCTCCTATATTTCATTCATTCATTCAAGAGATGTTAATCAAGTAACCACTGAGTGTCAGGCAATGTGATGAGCTATGGTTAAAAGACAGGGCTTGACAAACCACAGCTCATTGAATAGGAGAGCTATAAACAGCTACTGTAAATAAGCCTACTAAGGACCACAGTAGAGCTTTTAAAGGATCACAGATAAGAAAGGACTAGTTGGAGTTACCAGGGTGGACTTCACAGAGGAAGTGGCCTCTGACTTTGAACTAACAGGAGGAGGTAGCTTTTGACAGGTAAAAAGGTAGGCAAAGAATATGGAAAGACAAGGTGGTAAGTATGACTTTAGAACCAGGAGGGACAGGGCAAGATGACCCTCAGCCAATAACAGAACAATAATTATTTCCCACGATGCAAATTCAAATATGCACAGTATGGCCTAAAACATAGCCTTGTTGATATTTCTCCCATTTTCTACAAGGTTGTGCTCTCTGAAGAGGAAGGAGTGTAGGGGACAGAGCAACATCAGAGGGAGGTTAGAATTGGAGAGAGGATAGGCTTCCCATCAACTTCTGCACCTTCTCCTCTAAAAACCTTGCTCTGTCCTTTCTCCCCTAGGAAGGGCCCTGACTCTCTACTCAGCCAAACACCTCCGAAGGGGAGCTGACTGAACGCAACCCTCCAGTACCTTAGTGCCCATTTACTTGTCCATACAAGGAATCTGGGTCCACCCCTCACTATCTCACTCAGACCAGAAGTGTTCTTTCCGTTGTGTGCTTTTCAGTACTTATCCGGTTTAACCCCTCAGAGGCACCTGGCCAAACAAGCCAAGTCCTCTTCTAGGAACTATCTCCCTAACCCTCACTATCTCTTCAACTACTCCTCTGTCCTCGTAGCTGGCCTTCATCCTCTCCTTGGCTCTCAAGTCCCCTCAATCTTCCCTCGTTTGCTCCTTTTGTTCCTCAACACACTTTCCCTAAGTTACCTCTTATATTGGCTTCAATATTATCCATTTTCTGATGACTTCTAAATTTAGACTTTTAGGCCAGGCCACTCAAGAAACTCATATCCAAATTTTAAACTATCGACAGTTCGAAATTTGCCCTGCTGAGTGAAAATGCTCAAAAGTGCTGTGTGTAGGGCCTGTGGCTCTAGCAAATTTTGGATTCTCTCACATTAAAAAAAATAAATAAATAAATGCTCAAAATAACTTATGATACTATGTCTATTGCAGGTCACTTCTTAAGATGAACTCTCCTACATGAAAATCCTTAAAATAATTGAAAAAGTACTTTGCCTTCACTAAATCTTCTATTACCAAGTAACTATAGTCTCATTTATCCAGGGGTCAAGTTTATAGTAATCTCAAAAAAATGGTGAGCCTATGAATATTAAGGGAAAAAAAAAATACTGGGTGATTAGAAAAGTCATGGTGTATTTTTTCTATGCAAAACTGTGTCAGGACTTTTCCAACAACCCCATAGTTAAAAGTCTACCTATTGCCCAGGGTTAATCATTATTGTGTGTAAACATACATCCACACCACATTACTGATTTTAAGTAAAGGGCTAATATTACTTTTTAAAGGAAAATGACAGTCAAGTTCCATTGAGATATGTTGCTCAGAACACAAAGAAATTAAAAAAAAGTCTCCAAAATTACAATCAATAAGCATTTGTTAATTGTGAGTATCAAATTTCACAGTTCAGATACTCAGATTCCTGGTCAACATATATAATCCCTGACTCCTAATGGAAAATAAAGAGGATAAAGCATATAATGCTGTTTTCGAAACATAAATTCCTCGTTTTTTTTTTAATGAGCACATATAAATCTACACATTACATAAAATTGTATTTTACTCATATATTACACTTAACATAAACCCTACACAAAACACACAGTTTTCTAAAAGATGAGATTAAAGATGAGAAATTCTATTTTCTTCCCATGGCTCAGCGAATGGTATAAGCCTAGTGGACATCCTACTTTGTAGTCCACTGGTGTAAGCAGACATTATTTTCTAATTGCCCTCCTGTATTTCAGTTTTACCAAAGACAGCTTAACTCACCTCTCTTCCATGATTCATCAACATTGCTAGCCCAGTCAACGGTTACTTAACCCTCTAAATTTGTCTCTTTTCCAAAGTATTTCCTACACCTTATCGAGAAGCTGACTTTTTCACTCAGTATCTAATAGGAAAACTTGAAGATGGTAGAAAGGTAAAGGGACAATACTAATTTTTTTCTCTATAATACCTAGAGCTAATGGGAATGTTACCTTCTCTTAGAACACTGTCTTCAGAGGTTTTGATTTTATTTAACATACCCTTTGCCTTTACAAAGGCAGTTAATTAAACAGAAAACTAGTATAAAAGTTAAAGATGATGGCCCAGCCCTATAACCTAGGGTTAAGAGAGCTAGATCCCACATGCATTCAAATCCTGCTCCTGGTGGCTTGAAAAACACTGAGCACATATGCGTGCATGCCCCAAGTCCCTACAGGATGGAGAAATGGAGAAGAGATTGAGGCATAACCACACCCCACAGTGGGGGGATGCTTTCTTCCTTTCCCCCCAACCTCTGGCAAGTGCACTTGCCCTCTGGCTATTAAGCAATAAAGATGAAACTTAGAGAAATAATGTTTGACAGCCTCACCAAAGAGAATGCAATCAACCCAATTCAAAACAAGGAAACAAATCTGCAAACAAATCAAAAGAAAGAAAATTACAGTTTTTTTCATTCAAATTAATTCAGTACATACTCGGCCAATTTAATGAAAGAATGATTGCCAATAACAGGATTGGCATGCTTGTGGCCTCCTCATCAGCACATAAGTTATTTTATAGTGCTCTAAAATTATAAAAATAAAGCCTCAGATCACATCAGTTGGCATCTATTAATATCCAGAACTTTAAAATTACTAATATTATTTAACTCTTTTTTCCTACATAATATCGTCCAAGTGCATATTTGCACTATAGGTGACATGGAATGTATTGTGTACAAAAGCACATTTCCCATTTATATCTTAATGCGCTGTTGTTCAGTTACCAATTCCTAATTGTAATTTCTTTTCTTTTCTAAAACCGCAAAGGTATTTTTTTCAGGGACAATAAATATTTATTGATGGTATACAGAAGGCAATCGTTCCAAAACGATTTTGATCTCTTCATCTAAGTAGTCAAATACATTTGTTATGCCTGGGTAGTACTGTGTTTCAACTCATGTGACAGTTGGCTTTAAGATCTAATGGCCTTAAAATCTATTAATTTTTTGAAAATTAGACAAATATGAAATAGCCACTCTGTTTTTAGTAAACTAATTTAGTATAGTAAGCCATTTTAAATTATAACCTCCTGTCTGTTTAATAAAATTAAGATTAAAATATAGCAATGCTCTTAAAGGACAGTAAATCAAAGCAATTAACGTTCTCTTTTGGAAAATACTAAGAAAATAAATTCAGGCATAGGTGATGAAAATATAGGTAGGTTGTCTAAAATATATCCCCTCTAAGATTTTTTTAAAGGTATAATAATTGTGATTTCGCCAGGAGTCTAGGTTTAGTAAATAAGCTTCTGCCATATACCTTGGGACTGTACTCTTAGTCTGGCTGCCTTCCTGATTACTAAGTCTTTCTAAATTAGAGCAAGCAATTTCTCTTTGTTTTACCTAATATTCGAAAATGGCAAAAAAATCCCCTGGGTCACTGAAAATTATCCTTTCATTCCAGCCGCCTGTTTCAAGTCAGTCAAAACATTCCAGACTTCAAAAGGAGGCTCTGCCTTCCTAGGCCATTTTAGAGTCCCTCTATGGTTGGCCTAGGAGGGATCGGTTATTTGGATAAATTAATTTCTGGAGCCTGCTGGCCTTCTAGAAGACCTCAATGTCTGCCTGCAAATTAGTTCTACCGAACATGAAGAAATCCCTGGACAGGCTAGAAGAAATAAATGGTGATAAAATCTAATACTACAATGTTTGTAATGTGATTTTATTCTGCTGTGTAGCTTGTAAGCACAGTTAATGTTGAATTAAATATTTTAAATTTAAAAAGGGGGGGCAGGCATGAAAGCAGAAAATCAGATCAGTCTCCAAGACACAGCAGAAAAGGCTAAAAGCCAACTTTAAAATAAAACTTCCAGCAGGAACCTTTTATGAGAACAAACAAAAATGTCCCAGTTTTCCCCAGAATCGCCTTTGTATTTACATTACAGCTACAGAGCTCCTCATTGGCCAACCCCTCTTCGGAGGCAGGAAGTCGCGCAGTTGAGTTCTGCTGTGGAAGAGGCTGTGAATAACCCTGCGGCAGCCCCCAGTCCTGCCATACAAGTGCCTGAGGAGAGCTGATCCTTAAGGAAGAGAAGTCAGCCAGCCAAAACTAACAAACAGGGCCCCTCGAGCGGAACAATGGTCCAGAAAACTCAGCACAAAAGAAAATAAACTTCATTGGCAGTTTGTTTTTGACTGTTAAGAGCTTAGCTACAACTCTATCAAGATTTTTAAGAAGGCAAGAAATTTCACACATACCGCATCCTCACAGCTGCTTGAGAGTTTATAGTGCAAATGGATCATCTTGTCTTGCCATGGCTAATCCACTTTAGGAGATACTTGCATCTTTTCTTTCCAAAGTAAACAACCACACCTCAGAGAAAGAGATGGAGAACACTTCCTCTCCCCACCTCCACACCCCTAAGGCCAGGGTTCAGCCTGAGTAAGCCTAACCCTGCTTCAAGGCAACTTGTGCTAATTCTATCAAAGAGATTTAAGACAGCTGAGGTAATGAAGAAGACCGATGCTGTGAAAGACTCAAAATATATACACGTAAAATAAATGAACTTAAATGACAGTGTGATCACAAATTTCAAAAAGAAAAAGAAATGCATATCATTCTAAAGCGTACATAAGGAATTCCAGTTACATTGTCTTTGTTGTAGCTGCAAATATACTCTAGTTCCCAAAGTTCCAAGAATCTCACATGTAACTAAGTTTGGAAGATTTTCTAAAAAATGTTTATCATGAAACTGAATTTAATAGATTAACTATTCCTCCAATCCTACACTTGAGTCCCCTCTTTAAAAGAATCTTTGCTTTTTGCTAACTCAGACTGAGCCAGCACTACTTAGAATTGAAACAAAGAAAAAATATGTAATTAATAATAGATAAAAATGAGTAATAGATGTATGAGTACATTTTGGTCCAAAAAAATCTGAAATCCACGCATAGGTTTTCATAATATGCTTTTTCCATGAACTGTTTCAAGGCACCTCATATAGTATAATTATAATACCATCAACAAATAATGAGATAAAAACATTTAAGTGGCTGAATATAATGCTTTTGATCATATCTCAGATTTGCCTTCAACAGCAATCACATTTCAGTAACATGGAATTATGGCTAATAAGATTATTGTACTTGTGAATTTTATTCTAATTTAACTAAAAATACCTATATGCATTTTTTAAATGGAACTACATATAGAAAGTGATTTACAGACATAAAAAGAAAAAAAACAGAAGTTAAACAAAACACTGTTCAAAGCAAGATGAAGATTTACCTGTAGATCTTCTACAGAAATTTTTTAAAGTAGAATAGATGGGAAAGTAGGCATCTATTAACTGGAGATTTCATTTCAGAATTCTCTTCTGTAAAACTTTACACATGGAGCCAGTGGATGGCATGGTGGTTAAAGGCACTGGATTTCCACAGGGCTGATCGTGGTTTGAGTCCGGGACCTGGTGGCTTGCTTTCTCCCTTTCCCTTTCTCTTTCTCTCTTTTTGTGATCAAAATAAATAATAATAACAAATGGGATTAAATAAATAATTATTTTTAAAAAACTTTACATGGGAAAATATGGTCTCTTGGTATCTTTTCTTAAACCGCAACATCTATAGATGTTTCTTTTTTCTCCCCAATGCAAAAGTTCAATGAATTGCTTTATAAACCACAGGGCGATGGTTTCCCAGCACTTCACAAGCAAGACTGTTTGTTTTATGGAATAGTTTTCTTTTAAGACTGTATGGAGTTTTCAAGATTTATGTATTATGTATTCACCAAGTAATCAGAGTTCCTATTTTAAGGTCCAATTTGTAACTATCACCCTCACCTTCTGTTGAAAAGGAAGACAGAAAGCAAAAAGAAACAGGATTATTTTGAGTTAATTTATGGCCAGCTAAAAGCCTATATTGCTTAATAGTGGGTCAAAAAGTAATTTTGCTAGATATTAAAAAGAACTAAGAGACTTCATATTGGGGCTCACAGAGGGCTTGAAAGATGGCAAAAAATATCAGAAGTATGTCTAATCTGTGTGTGCTCTTACGCGAACCTTTCCCAAAAAATGTAGCAAGTTTTCCTTAAAATCATAGGCTAACTCCAAAGGAACAGCAGAGAGCATTATGCATTTTGCCTCCTTAAATATGGAAAAACCATCTTGATCCTCATAGCCCCACTTCCCCTCTTTCATTAAACACCAGGTAATAAATCATGGATTCACTAAATCTCAGCATTGGAAAGGATTTTAGAGGTAAGTCAGTCTCACCTAACTCTCCATGCAGGAGTCTCCAGCAGATTGTCACCAAGGAATAACAAGCTAGAGTTGTGTGAAAAGCCTTTGCAAAGTCATGGGGAAAGCATATCATAAATAAATAAAAAAAAACTATTAATATATATGGATAACAAAAATTTTTTGCACCCAAATAAACTCGTACTTAATTCCATTTTTCCATGAAGATATTTAAGTCCCTCATTTATGCAAAGTGTTTACCATGGCTTCTGCTACATAGTAAGTGCCTAATAATCAGGTCCTGGGACATAAAGCTAATACCTCCCAAGAAAATCAACTCATTTTATTTCCTCCCATAATTTGTAGTGTTTAAGAATCATTATTGCTTTAATGGCTTAAAAATATACAATGATGCTGGTCCCATGGGCTAGTGGTTAAAGGAGTCAGGTTCCACATGGATGACAGTGGTTTGAGTCCCAAACCCAGCAGCTTGAAAAACATACTAGGCATGTGTATGTGTCCCCCAAATCCTAGTAAGACTGAGAGATGGAGAAGAGATTGCAGTGTGACCATGCCTTAATAATAGGGGAGTGCATTCTTCCTCTCTCTGTCTGGTGAGTGCATATACCCTCTGCAATTGAAATAAAATAGTAATAAATTGAGAATTTAGCTATCTATACAAACAACTTTTTTTTTTTGGAGAGATTTTTGCTATAGGGCGTGTGCACTCTCCAGACAGACTGAGAGAGACAGAGAGACAGAAAGTGAGAAATCACCCCCCAGGGGAGATGGCCACACCACAGTCCTTTCTCCTCCATTCTCCTCTTGGGATCTTGGGCACGCACGCACACGCGCCCAGCGTGAGTTTTAAGCCACCGGGTCCGGGACGCGAAACGCGGTTGACTATGTAGGAGTCCAGCAACATAGCCATTATGCCAACTGCTGGTCCCTACAAACGACTTTCTTAGCAACAACTTAAATTCTTGAAACAATATCTCAACCAAGTTAATATGCACTTTTTTCACTTTCTAGTAAAATTCATTTTACTAAAAATATATTTAGTATCTTCAAACTTTTTATCAAATTGGGAAGATTATAAACTGTTTTCTACTTTTATAAATGCCTTTAATATAATACTATCTTTTTTTTGAGAGAGATTTTTCTATAGGGTGCGTGTGTTCGACAGAAAGACAGATAGAAGAAAAGTGAGAAATCACCCCCCAGGGGGGATGGCCACCCCACAATCCCTTCTCCTCCATTCTCCTCTTGGGATCTCGGGCACAAATGTACATGAGCCTGGCATGAGTTTAAGCCACCAAAGTCTGGGACTTGAACCGCAGTCGACTACATAGGAGCTAAGCGACATAGCCATTATGCTGACTGCTGGTCCCAATATGATACTGTCTTTTCTCATTTTTTTCAGGTGGTCAAGAACATTATAAGAATTTCAGGGCTGGCCCAGGCATGTTGGCACAGGGAGTAGGGGCATTATTGTGTGGTGCTGGAAGGCTCCAGATTCAGTTCCCAGGTCTACCCTAACTCCTGTGACCTGGCTGTTGCAGGGCTGAAGCAAGGATTGGAGTGTGACGATCCTGTTGAGCGTGTCATTCTCTCTTTCGTTAAGGAAATAAACAAACTTTAAAAAAAATAATAAAACTCATTCTAGGTGTAGTCTTCCCAAGTAATATCAAAATTTATTCAACTCATACTGGCAGTAACCTCAGTTACCATTGCAGTGTGTCACCTTTGTCCCAAAAGTTAATGCAACTTTCAAAGAACTCTAACCCTCAAAGTAATGAGAACACTTGTATGAGTTAGCCCAGTTACATATCTTGCTGCTGTTGTCAATGAGTCTGTGAATTACAGTCTTCAAATAGATCACATTTCATTTTAAAGTGTTAGCCTAGTTCACAGACTGAATTTATACAATATGTGTGTGTGTGTGTGTGTGTGTGTGTGTGTGTGTGTGTATTTTGGCTGGAGGGCATGTGCACTGGCCAGAGAGAGACAGAGAGACAAAGAGGAGGGAAAAAAAATAGAAATTTGGTGGAAAAAAAATAATTATTTCTTTTTTAAAAAGAGGAGGGAGAAGTAAAAGCACTCACCATGGGGAGTGGTTGGTCACACCACAATCCCTTCTGTTCCAGGTCTCCTTCCTTTTGGGATTTTGGGCACACACACTCACATGTCCAATATATTTCTCAAGCTATTAGTTCTAGAAGTTGAACTGCTTGGTCAGCCATGGCGGATCCAGCTGCCTCGCCCATCAGCCTAAGAGTTGGCCCAAATTTAAAATGTATGAGAGGTATATGGATTTTATTTAAATCAGTTACCACATTTTAGAACATGGAAGGTTTGCTGGGGTAAACCAAAATATAACTATTCTTTTCTAAAGGCAAGATAAGGGGCCAGCAGATGATGTAGCAGTTAAGTTGTTCAACACCCACATGGGCAACCGCAGTTCGAGTCCTCGACTCAGTGGCTTGAAAAGCATGCTGGTTGCCTGTGCATGTGTGCCCAAGATCCTGGAAGGAGAATGGAGAAAAAGGGAGTGTGATGTGGTCGTGCCCCGAGGGATGATTTCTCACTTTCCCTCTCACTGTCTCTGTCTTTGGCAAGCGCACACGCCTCAAACAAAAGCCTCTGTGTGTTCATTTTTTGAAAAGGATTTTTGCTATAGGGTGTGTGTACTTGTCGGAGAGACAGAGAAACAGAAAGTGAGAAATAACCTCAGGGTGCGAGGAGGCAGTGGTAGTCATGCTGCAATCCCTTCATTCTCCTCTTAGGATCACGGGCACACACACACACACACGCCAGGTTTCAGTTTCAAGCCTCCAGGTCCGGGACTCAAACTATAGTCAATTACATGTAATTATTGCACCATCTGTTAGCCCCAACCAAAAACCTTTTTAAAAAACATTTTAGGGACCAGCAGTTAGTGTAATGGCTATGTCGCTGAATTCCCATGTAGTCGACTGTGGCTCGTGTCCCGGACCCTGTGGCTTAAACTCACACCAGGCACCTGTGTGTGCATGTCCAAGATCCCGAGAAGAGAATGGAGGAGAAGGGATTGCGGCGTGGTCATCCCCTCTGGGGGGTGATTTCTCGCTTTCTGTCTCTTTGTCTCTGTCTTTCTGGCAAGCGCACGCGCCCTATAGCAAAAACCTCTCCAAAATAAATAAATAAATAAAATTTTTAATTTAAAAATAAAAAAAAGACAAGATAACGGGGCTGGCAGGTGGTGTGGTGGTTAAGTGCGCTGGACTCCCACATGGCCAACCGCAATTCAAATCCAGATGTGGCAGCTTGCTTTCTCACTTTCTCTCCCTCACTCTGTTCCCCTCTGATAGATTGAAAATAAGTAAATAAATGAATAAATAAAGTTAAATAAAATAATTTTTTTTAAAAAAAGACAAGATAAAATGCAATTGATGAAGCTAAAATACAGATCTGATTTTGTTAGTACATAGCACATACTGAGTATATTCTTTTCTCCAAATAAGTTGTAATCTTTGTGAGCAAACAAATAATTCTATACTATATACTTTTAAATAAATAAACTTTAATAAAAGTCAGCTTTGGGCTGGCCTCATAGCACTGTGCATAGGAATCTGGATCCCACATGGCCAGCCATTGTTGGAGCCCCAGCCCCAGAGGTTTAACAAACATGCAGAGACTATATGCATGAATCCTGATAGGTTGGGGAAATGGAAGCAAAAGGATTGTGGCATGACCACGCCCCACTAAGAGGCTCTCGCACTCTCATGCTCTCTCTCTCGTAGGCACAGGGACCCTTTAGCAATAAAGGAAAGAGAGAAAAGGTTACCTTTATGGATTAAACTGTTTATAAGTTGCTTGGGTTCCATTTTGTCACCGATAAGTTTTCTCATTTGAGAACACAAGTGGCTAAATGCAAGCATAGCTAAGTAATTATGAAAATTTTCAGGTACAAAATTCACACATCCACACACAAAATATTTTTTAACCTCATTTTAAAAGTTAACTTTTCCAGTTTTTCAGATAAAGCTAGATAAGCATGTATTTTTATGTATTTATTTATTTACTTTTTTTGGAGAGGTTTTTGCTATAGGGCATGTACCCTCTCCAGAAAGACAGAGACAAAGAGTGAGAAATCACCCTCCAGGGGGGTGGCCACGCTGCAATCCCTTCTCCTCTGTTCTCCCCTCAGGATCTTGGGCACACACACACATGAGCCTGGAGTGAGTTTAAGCCACCAGGTCTGGGACTCAAACCATGGTCAACTATATGAGAGTCCAGTGACATAGCCATTACGTTAACTGCTGGTCCCTAACCATGTATTTTTAAATGTTATGCTTCATAGAAACTCAGACAAATCACTAAGGTGGGCACAGGAGTGAATAAAGTAAAATGTGCATTTGGCCATTTTCCTTATGCCCAGAAAATCTATTTCTTTCTATAACTGGAAATTAGAAATAGAATTTTAAATAATTGATCACAAACCCAGTGTTTATTTTTATCCTTATAAAATACGACTAGTGCTAATATTTGGATACATAAAGCATGCAATTTTATTCTTGAAAAACATCTCTAAGATGGCTATATTCTGAAAGACACGCAAAAGCTTCTTTGACGGAAGAAGTCAGCGTTGGGAAGATGGTATGAAGGTTGGGGGAGCTGAACTCATACATGGCTGACCATGATTCTGATCCCAGGCCTGGCAGCTTGCTCTCTCTCTCTTTCTCTCTCTTTCTCTCTCTCTCTCTCCTTCTGTCTTTCTCTAGTCAAACAGAAGAAGGAGAAGGAAAAGAAGAAGAACTTAAATTAAATTAATAATTCTTTAAAAAAGAAGAAGAAGAAGAAGAAAGAAACCAGTACATACTGTACACTTTGTCAATGATTTTTGCTTATGGTAAAAAATTTGAGAATTTCTCATCACTAATTACCAGAAATTACCATATAATTACCAGAAATTCTGGGATCCCTAAATAGAATTTTAGTTGATACCTGATTGTAGTACTAGTGAAGGAATAGCCATTCTTTTCCATATCTGTGTGGCCCGTTGCAATGAGCTCTTCCATCCTTCGGATAGATGGATTTGAAATGTGTCATATTTCAAAACAAAGAAGATAGCAAAATAAAATTAATCATTAACTTTTTAAATTTCTTCTTATGAAGAAAAGGGGAAAATGTTAGTGAACACTAGATTTTTTTGGTTTTGTTTCTATTTGGACACTGCCTAGAAGACACATGCATTTGTTTTTGTTTTTTAAGACCAGCTCTTTCTAAATCTGTAACATTTGTATGTCTATTGCTGAGCCGCTTCCTGAAGACAATGATGGTTGCCTTTTGTCCTCAGAACAATTCTGAGATATGCAAGACTGACATATTAGCCCTGTTTTAGAGACGAAGACACCGGCTCAGAGATGACCAGAGATTTGCACACACTTGGGCAGCAGCTGAGTCAACACTCTTACAAAGCCTTCAGCTGTCCGCCAAGCCCATGCTCCCTCCGCTCCCCTCACGGGTATCCCCTGGCTGATAAGAAAACGAGCTCAGTTACTGCTTTACTGATATGAGACAGACGTCTACATTCATAGTTACATGAATCAAAATTTTTAAGAATGCAAGAGAATGTTAATCTTATTTATGTTACGTTTGATTTGGGAGGCCTTTTAAAGAAATATCTAGAATTCCTTTGAAACATAAACATTAGTTGATTTAGTTGAACCTACTTGAGTACCTTGGAAAAATTTATCCAATGAATAAAATTTATTTGCAAGAAGCATATGCTTTTTGGAAATACATGTTGATATGTGATTTTTAAGTTATTTTGTTGGATCATCGGAAAAAGTCAGGACACATTTTTGCATAGAAAAGCAGAAAAAGACGTCATGACTTTTCTGAAGACCCAATATTTTTATGTACTCACATACAGAGGCAAAATTAATCTACCTTGTTCATTTCTTTTATAATTCTATTTTCAGAAAAGAATGTATGCAACATTAACCTCATCTCCTGCCCAAACTGTCAGCAACGTTCCAAGTAATGGAGTTCAGTTCATGAGTTTTCACAGCGGTGGTGTATGTTTTCAGTGTACCTCTACCTTCCTGAAGCCTGGTTGAACAACACAAGTTCTGAGCTTGATTCTGGTCTGTTTCCAAAGGTGCTTCGTTCCCTGGAGTCCTGTGGAGCAAAAGCTGCCAAACGAGCACATGTGAAGATTTCTGTTTACACAACCTCTGCTCCAGGCAATTGTAGTTACTCATCCATTCACTCTACCAAAATATTCTGTGTGTCCACCCTGTGCAAAACAGAGAGAGGGCTGAGGACCAGAGGAAATGCGGTCATTCCTCTTGTAGTCTAAGCCTTCAATCAGCCAGAAGACAAATATTTATAATTTAGAGTGGACAATATGATGGGTTTCAAAAAACTTCATGAGAAGTGTATATTAGGGAAAAAACTATATGAGGATTTAAATGCTTTTGCACCAAAAATAAATTTGCACTTTAATTTTATTTTTCTACAGACTTTTGAAAAAAGAATTACTAATTTAATTTTATTTATTCATTCATTCATTTTAATTTTGCTGGAGAGAGAGAGAGACAGAGAGTAAGAGAGAAAGTGAGAAAGCAAGCCACCAGATCTGGGACTTGAACTGTGGTCAGCCATGTGGGATTGTCCAGTGCCTTAACCACCATACCATTTGCTGATCCCCTCCACAGACTTTTTAAGTTACCTCATACAAGGTAGAAGAAAACATACACAATTAACAGTTCAAAGTACATATTATATGAAGAAGAAAGGTTCTACTTGGAAGGGACAGACAATGATAAATAAATCAATATCTGAATTAATTGATTCTCCAAAAACTGCAATAAGAGGAAGATGAGAAGTTACTTATAATAATTGTATGTATATAATTATATGTGTATATCATTAGTTACATAACTAATTTATTTCTATAATTATTTCTGTTAATTTTCAAGCTTTACTCCTGTTCAAAAATACTATTTTACTAATTCCAATATGAAAATACATTGATAGGATCACTGTATTAGTGATTTATTGCTGTGTGACAAATTACCCCAAAACTTAGCATTTTAAAATAGCAGGGCTTGATCTAGCCCCATGGCCTAGGGGTTGAGAGAACTAGATTCCATGTGACCTACTGTGTGGTTCAAACCTTGGACCCAGTGTCTTGAAAAAAATGCCAGGTGCATATGTGTGCCCCAAATCCTGACAAGATGGATAAACAGAGTAGAAAGGATTATGGTGTGACCACACTCCATCCAGGGGCACTTTCTCCCTCTCCTCTGTCTCTCTCTGATCAGCACACATTTCCTCTGGCAAATTAAAAAAACCAGACCACACATTTGTAATCTCATATCATCAGTCAGAAATCTGGGAGCAGTTTAGCATGGGTCCTCAGTCTAGCTACGTGCATTAATAGTACCCTGGGACTTTGTTCCTTGTCTCTATGGCAGCATTCATGCCACCACTGCAGAGTTGAGTAGAGGTGACAGAGTCCTTATAACAAAGCTTTTATTTCCTATCTAGTCTTTCACAGAAAAAGTTATGTTATTGCTACACCGAAATAGCTTTCCTATTGTAGGTCACATTTCTGATGATTACCATCATCCTTAACAGAAGTGTGAACCAGAAGAGTTTTCTTCCTTTTAAGTTTTTAATCCCCCTTCCCTACCCCACCTCAAAAGCAAACAAGCAAAAAACAAAAGCAAAAATCCCCAAGTGTGTTCTTTTGCTTGGAAAGAGAGATCCGCAGCTTATCATGGCTAACTGCTCATTTACTTACAGTTATTTGAGCCTCAGCGTCGCTTTGCACGTTGTGTTAGACCAGTGCCAGCCCAGTGGCTTAGATCAAGGGAGGCACATCCAACATGGCTGACCACAGTTCAAATTCCGGCTGACCACAGTTCAAATTCGGGCACATCTGCATGTGCCCGTCCCAACAGAAGGGAGAAATGGAGAGGGGATTTTGGCTTACCCATGCCCCATTGCAGGGTGCTTTCTTCCTCTCCCTCTCTGTCTGTCTTGTTCTTTGATCAGTGCATGCATTTTCTAGCAATTACAAAAAGAAAAAGAATGCTATTATAGCTAGCAGCAGGCCAGCAGTAGAAATCTGAATGGTTCGAGCCCCTCTTGCCTTTCTGTCCAGACTCGGTCACGAGCAATTTTCATCTTTGTCACACTCCGTTTGTTCGGTGTATGAGACCACGTGAGCTACACCAGAACATGAGATGTTGGCCAGCTCACATAAACAAACGTTTACTGAGTGTGTGCAGAGGGCCCGACATTGTGTTTGGCCCTGGAAATGTAAACATGTCACTGTCCTGGCTCTGGAGTAATTTTCCTGTCTAGGCTTTATTTTTAACCTGCAATATCGGACTGCTAATACAACCTGGGGCCCATTTTGAACCTTGTCTGCCTGTCTCTTCCAAACTCTCAGATCACATGCCAACCTAGACTTGTTTTAATGTGCCCAAGCCAGTCATGCCTGCTCAAATGAAAACTTCTGCCTAATTATTTCCAGTTTGGTTGGACATCCCAAGCTTAACCACATCTTAATCCTGTGAATATGTCTATTATATCTAAATTAAGAGACAGTACTTCATCTCCCCTAGTCAAATACATTTTAATTAAATAGCAGCTAGTGTTTTGTAAGCCCTGAATCTGTGTGTTTGGCACACTTGAGACCATGTGAGAGGGTCTTCAAAAGTTCATGGAAAATTCATATTGGGAAAAAAGCTATGCATGGATTTCCAGTTTGGGGGTGCACCAAAAGAAACTGATACATTAACTGCAATTCCGTATGGATATTTTGAAGTCCCCGTGTATTAGTAACAATGGCAAATGGAGAAATGGAATTGCTGCATGTCAGGCAACACTCAACACACTCTTACATCACCTCATTCAGTCTTCACAACAACCTGTGATGTAAGTTATCATCCCCATTTAGAGACAAGGGCAACGTTCCAGGAGAGGCACATGGGCTTTCCCAGCATCACGCAGCTAGTGAGAATCACAGCGCACACCGTCATCCTCATCATCATGAGAACATGTGCACAAGAGAGGGAGGGAAAGAGAGAGAGAACAAACGTAGCCCAAATGGGCATGGACATACCACAACCTTTTTTTTCTCCATTTTTTCCATTCTGTCAGGATCTTGGGCACCCCCTACCCTTCTAGAATGTTTTTCAAACTACTGGGACCAGGACTTGAACCCTGGTTAGCCATTTGCTTATGGCTTTCTCAGCATAGTGCTCAACCATTATGCTATAGGGACAACCCCATGGCTCAAATCTGAACCCACAGACTCAGGCTCTGGAATCAGTACTCTTTTTTTTTCCTTTTCTTTAGGTTTTTGCCATAGGGTATGTGTGCTCACCAGAGAGAGTGAGAGAGAAAGTGAGAAATCACTCAGCAGAGGCGATGGCCATGCTACAATCCCTTCTCTTCCATTCTCCTCCCCGGATCTTGAGTATGCACACACATGCGCCTAGCATGGTTTTCAAGTCACTGTGCCTGGGACTCAAACTGTGGTCGGCCATGTGGGAGTCCAGTGACTTAACCACCATGCTACTTGCTGGTCCCTGGAATTAGTAGTCTTATTTACAATATGTCTTTCACATGTTATTTCCAATAACATGATCATGTGCAGGAAAATATTACCTCCACTTTATAGATATGGAAGAACTGAGATTTAAAGAGATCAAAGAATTTGCCCAAGTCTGAGCAAAGACAGAAGCAGAGATGTCAGATTTGAAGTACGCTGCCCCCTTTCCAAATCGTTTCCCACTAGGCTGGTACTCGTGGCTGTATACGTGACTTTAGAGAACACTTTGGCATAGGGTATCTGATTTCTCACGACAGGGGTCCAGCATATGGATATTGTTATCTTTATTTATAAAAATGAAATGAGGCTCAGAAATTGAAATTTCTTTCTTCCTTCCTTCTTTTTTTTTTTTTTTTTTTTTTTTTTGGTGTCATAGGGCATATGCCCTCACTAGAGAGAAACAATGGGGGGGAAGTGTGGAATCACCGTCCCACCCCCCCCACATCCACTCCCATTCGGGGATGGCCATGTCACAACCCCTTCTTCTCCATTCTCCTGGGATTTCGGGCACACACACACACACATGCACCCAATGTGATTTCCAAGCTGCCAGATCCAGAGCTCAAACCATGGTTGGCCTTGTGGGAATCCAGCTCCTTAACTACCATGCCACCTGCTGCTCCTGAAATAACTTTCTTGAAGCTATTATCGAAAGAATCTAGAGTTGATAAACAAGACTCAAAACCAGGAATTCTAATGCAAAGCCAGGATGCTCTTGACTGGGCCCAGTTTCTTCACGCTGCCTTCCCATGTGTAAGTTATCACCTGTTTGCTGTGCACCCATCACAACCAACAGACTATGATGGCTCCAGGCCCTTCAGCTTAGTACTGAAAATGCAAACCATCAAAGCAGTCAGACAGATCAAGGGAGGGAAGAAAACCCGGTACATCCTGCGTAGTGCTCGTTAAGTGTTAGCTATTGAGCATTAGAAAGTAACTATGTATGTTATTAGCTATTACCATCAAGACAGTTAGAATGTAGGTGATGATGGGGCCAGTGGCACGGCAGTGGTGCAGCTGGGCCCATATGGGAAGGTTCCTGTTCATGCCCCACGCCTCCTGCACATTCTGGGCTTTTGTGTCCATGTTATGATCTGGGCTGATAGGGGTGGACTGCAGCATGGAAACCACGCTGGGGGTGCTCATCTCCATCTCTCTCTCACACACAAATGAAATAAATAAGTAAAAAAAGCAAATTCACACTTAAAACATACACACACACACACAGGTGAAAGCCCATCAAGGGCTAAATGTCCCCACCTAGAAGATGAAGAGAGAGGATTAGAACTGTGGTTTCAAACTGGCACTTCACTAATCACAACTCGGGGGCTTCTCAAAGGTCCATGATGGGCATCTATGGGGTAGTCTGCCTCGTCTCTTTGGGAACTCCCCACTCCAAAAGCCACAGAATCACAACCCACGCAAGACCAGTCAGAGCCTTTCTTTCTGTGTGGTGGATGGCCCAGTAGTGTGTAATCCACGTGATCAGCCTGCATTGTGCAAGGGGAATAGAGAGAGTCAGTCTATCAACAGAGGATAGATGGAACCATGCAGAGAAAAATAAAAAGCACAATGCCTGAATTCCTAGGAGACCTTTTAGTCTTAAGATTACCCTTTTGTTTGCTTAAGCCAGCTCATGATGAAGTCCACTACTACTCATATCCCATAACCTGGAGTTATTCAAGGAGCTAAGATGGGGGTGAGATAGGTAGATAGACAGATAAGGTTTTAGGCCGCAGATGCTTATTAATCTCTGTTATGGATTGAACTGTATTCCCACCCACCAAAAATATACTCCCTAATCCCCAGAATCCATGAAAGTGATCTGATTGGGAAATGGGTCTTTTCCAATGGAATTGAGTTAAGGTGAGGTCCTTAGAATGGGCCCAACTTGTAAGAAGAGAAGAGACAGAGATGGGAGAGAGAGAATACTATGTGACAACGAAGGCAGAGACAAGTGCTGCAGCTGCAAGCCAAGGAAAGCCAAGGCCTGCCAGTAATGTAACAGAACCTAAGAAGAAGAAAGAATGACCCTCCATGTTTCAGGGGAAATAAGTTATTACACCTTCATTTTTGACTTCTGACTTCCAGAACTGTAAGTCAATACATTTCTGGGTTTTGTTTGTTTTGAGTTTTTGTTTTAGGGTAGGTGTGCTCGCCAGAGAGAAAGAGTGAGAAATAACTCCCCAGAGGGGTGGCCATGCTGCAAACCCTTCTCTTTCAGTCTCCTCTCGAGATTTTGGGCATGCATGCACATACATCTGGCATGATTTTCCAGCCACCAAGTCTGAGACCTGAAGCACACAATCAGCCATGAGGGATCCAGTGCCTTTACCCACACGCCACCTACTCGCCCCATTTCTGTTGTTTTAAGTCACCCAGTTTGTGGTGCTTTGAAACAGCAGCCCCAGGAAACTAATGCAGGCTTCCTAAAAGATGCTCCTGTTTTAAATTAAGAAATTGAAATCAATCACTGATTCTAAAATTCTAAATTTATCTAAAAATGTATTTGTATAAAACATCTCATTCATGGTAAAGCTAAATAAATGAACCCCTAATTTAATGTATAATTTCCCAGTTAATATGACTTTTATACAAGCATTGTACACATGTACTAAGGGGCTTCAAAAAGTTCATGGCGAGGCCAACTCTGTGGCACAGCAGTAATACTTTCCTCAAGAGACTCGGGATCCCACATGGCATCTGCAGTTCGCACCCTTGGCCTGAAACATGCCACACATGCACATGAGTGCCCAAGATCTGAGAGGTTGGAAGACTGAAGGAAGGGGATTGTGGCGTGACCAGACCCTGTGGAAGGTATACCTCTCACCCTCCTCTCTCTTTCTCTTTCTCTCTTTCTAACATGTGTAATGAGTAATTATTTAAAAATTCATGGAAAGATAAAATTAAACTATAGGTTTATTTTGGTGCAAAAAAAATTGGAAATCCATGCATAGTTTTCTCATAATACACTTTTTCCATGAACTTTAGGGAGACCCCATGTGTAATTCCCTTTTGGTAACTTCTGCTACAGCAAGTGCTTGCTTTTATTAATAAATTCAGTGCTTAATTTTTCCATTTTGGTTAAAAGTCAACTTTTATTTATTGAATCTTCAGTATGGGAAAAGGTACATACATATTTTATTTCATGGTTTTCTTGTAAAACCAGCAT
Source organism: Tupaia belangeri chinensis (assembly GCF_000334495.1). Lineage (NCBI taxonomy): Eukaryota > Metazoa > Chordata > Mammalia > Scandentia > Tupaiidae > Tupaia > Tupaia belangeri. Next base: position 294,488 of record NW_006159941.1, on the reverse strand, counting down.
CTCAGCAAAAGCTACTACCGGTATTTAAAATTTACCATAAGTCAAAGAAGATGCAGGAGGTCCAGTTATGATAATACAGCGGAGTCCTAAAACAAAAGTTTTCCCAAAATATTTAGACTACCATTAACTGTAAGTTTTGAAATAAAAGTAACTAGCTACCATTTATAATTATTTTAGAATTATTTTATTGAACTTTATTTATTTTCATTTGATCAGAGAAAGTGAGAAAGCAAGCCACCAGGTCTGAGACTTGAACTGCTGTCGGCCATGTGGGAGTCCAGTGCCTGTAACCACCACACCACCTGCCAGCCCTGTAAATCACTTCTTTTAGAGTCTTAGGAGATCTAATGCTCCCTGCCCCTTGTCTCACCAGCTGACATCATGTTCAAGCATATGCAGCGCTGGTGTTTATAATGCCTGGCACAGGTATGATGGCTGCATTTTTAAAATTTTATTGTAGACTGGTAGGTGGTCAGATACTTTTTTATCCACAACCACATTTTCTCAGAATGTTTCTAATAAAAAGTACATTAGAGTTATATTGTACTTTTCAGTTTTCAAAACCTTTTAAATACCTGATTCCATTTGACCTATAAAACTGTGATTTTTAAAGAAGAGAAGACAAATATTATCATCTTTGTTTTATAGCTGAAGAAACTGATGCTTGGAAATTTGCTCCAGGTCATAGAACTAGTAAGAGGTAAAACTAGGTCTTTTGACACCAAATCTGAAGTGTAGGTTTTAAGGCACCAGGCAGCCTACTTAGCTCAGACACAAAGTATTGCCTGGTGGGTTTTTCAACTATAGGCCTCACAGCTTCATAAGGAAAATAGAGTGATTTATTTTTTTAATTGATTTTTTTTTTTTTAAATCTGTTAGGTGCTGGGACCAGCAGTTGGTGTAATGGCTTTGTTGCTGGCCGCAGTTCGAGTCCCAGATCTGGTGACTTAAACTCACGCCGGGCGCGTGTGCGTGCATGCCCAAGATCCCAAGAGGAGAATAGAGGAGAAAGGATTGCGGTGTGACCATTCCCCCTGGGGGGTGATTTCTCACTTTCTGTCTCTCTGTCTCTCTGGCTTTCTGGCAAGTGCATGCACCCTATAGCAAAAACCTCTTCAAAAAAAAAAAAAAAGCTATTAGATGCTTTTTAAAAACTCTTGACATAACATTCTTCTAGAAATTGCCATAATCTAAAGAAACTGGAAGAAGCAGCCACAGTGCAGCTCTCTGATGTTTGTGTTTCAGAGGTGTTTCCCTCGCAGCGGGCCAACCACTGAGGTATGCGTGGTCAGGCTGCCATGGCACTGCAGAGATGGAGCCAGCCGTGCTCACCCACACAGGAACTTCTCCAGGGAAGCACAAAGTGGCCGACGTTGTGCCAGAAATCACGTAAAACCCTACGTTCCTCTCCCTTGCCATTATTTCCACAAGTGGCAAATCGAAGAATATACAAAGACATAGGAGTCACTTCCTCTTCTGAGATGCGGGAGACAGATAAGCAGAGCATTCCAGAATAAAAGACGGTTGGATTTCTACATTAACATTGTGGCGTGCTGCCAGGTCTACATAGGATCAAGACAAGAAGCTATTCTGTCGTCGGAAAAGTCATGACACATTTTTGCATAGAAAAGAACACATCATGACTTTTCTGACGGCCTCATATTTTACCTCTGCTCATGATCCTGTGTCACATGATAGACACATTTCTTTAAAATTCTGCTCTGGTCAAGAAGATGCATTACAGGAATGTTGTATTTTTTGGTGCTCACATAGCCATTTTCCCTTCCTCAAGTGTCATGAACTTCCTCAAAAATGTTAACTTCCGTGGCTGGGTGGTGGCACAGTGGGAAAACGTAATCTACACGGGAAAGTTCTGAGTTCCATCTGGGACTTCTCTGAGTACACCTGGAACACACGTGACCATAATCTGGGTCTGAATGAACCTAGGGGTGGATCCTGGCATCAAGATGCCCTGGATTTCAACTTAAGGGTTGCGTTTTACGTAGAAGATAGATACTATTAGGCCACTGGTGAGCATTGTGAGCTGGAGCGGACTAGAGAAAAGGGGACAATTAGAATTCAAGCAACTGTATCTTCGAAATTTGTTTGAAAAAGCTTGATCAGGACTTGGAGCAGTCAGTGCTATTTATCCAGTGAGAATTATTTGGTAGGAAATTTAGGGGGGAACTTGATTTTCTTATCAGAGCTTTATAAATCTTATTTCTATACTTGAACCAGTGAAAGACCTCACATTTATATGTAAAGACATAACTGCCCTCGGTGATGAATTTATTGTGGCCTCTACTTTTTAACCTATATTCAAGTGCCTCTATTTTTTTTCAACTTTCTAGGAATATTGTAAGATGTGGTTGAAAAACCTGCATAATTGGTTTTAAACATTGGGGTAAAATTAATTTTCAGTAGCATAGTTTTAATGTGTTAAATAAGATAGCATTTTGGGACCAGCAGATAGCATAATGGTTACATCGCTGAACTCCCATGTAGTCGACCACGGTTAGAGTCCTGGACCTGGATACTTAAAATTCACGCTGGGCACATGTGTGTGCTCATGCCCAAAATCCCAAGAGGAAAAGGGATTGCTGCGTGACCATCCCGCCCCCTGGGGGGGTGATTTTTCTGCTTTCTGTATCTCTGTCTCTTTCTGTCTCTCCAGTAAGTGCACATACCCTATAGTGAAAATCTCTCTCTCAAAGAAAAAAAGATAGCTTTTTTTTTTTTTTTTGGAGAGGTTTTCGCTGTAGGGTGCGTGCGCTCGCCAGAAAGACAGAGAGAGAGAGAGACAGAGAGACAGAAAGCGAGAAATCACCCCCCCAGGGGGGGGATGGTCACGCCGCAATCCCTTCTCCTCCATTCTCCTCTCGGGATCTTGGGCATGCATGCACACGTGCCCAGCGTGAGTTTTAAGCAACCAGGTCCGGGACGTGAACCGTGGTCGACTACGTGGGAGTCCAGCGACATAGCCATTACGCTAACTGCTGGTCCCTAAGATAGCTTTTTTTAAAAAAGAGATACCAGAATACTGGTATTCTACCACATGTGCAATATATATTTTTTAAACAAATTTGAATATGCATTTAAATGATGATTTTTGCTATTACATCATGTTATTAGAAACATTATGCCATTAGAAACATAAGCACCCCTCTACTCTGCGGTTCAGTCTTAAACATTCGCTTTAAGAAAACAGTCATGGACTTCACGTGCTGTTATTTTCATGATATTTTGCAATTTTACAGTACTGTTTTGTTTTGAATTCATATGTATCACACATATTATCCTGCCTCCTTTCATTTTCTAAGATGGCTTCTTATTTGAGAGAGAAGAAAGAAATTTTCTATTACAGTGGCAGAGGGCCAGAGGTTAAGTATATTATACTAGAATTGTATAATATCAGTTTAAAATCCATACACCTGGAAAAAATGGGGCACTCAACATTTTATTCATAAGCTCATATTTTTAAAAAATTATATTTAGATCTCCTTCTCTTTTGTAGTAACATCGGAAAAATGATAGAATGGAAAGGTTTTAGGTTCTTCTCAGTTTTTCTGCTGGTACATCCATTATAATGGCTCTTCTGAAAACTTCTTTTTTCATGAACAAAACTAAGAAATCATAGATAGACCTTAGCGATACTGAAGAGAATATTGAAGGGACCAGCAATTAGCATAATGGCTATGTCGCTGGACTCTCACGTAGTCGACCGCGGTTCACATCCCGGACCCGGTGGCTTAAACTTATGCCGGGTGTGTGTGCATGCATGCCCAGGATCCCGAGAGGAGAATGGAGGAGAAGGGACTGTGGCGTGGCCATCCCCCCTGGGGGGTGATTTCTCGCTTTCTGTCTCTCTGTCTCTCTCTGTCTGTCTGGCAAGTGCATGCGCCCTATAGCAAAAACCTCTCAAAAAAAAAAAGAAAAAAGAAAAAAGAATATTGATGAGTCCAGTGGTGTTTTCTTTGGTACAACTTCCACACTGCATGTTCATTTTAGCATATTTTGGTACTGGCAATTTGATATATTTCATGGTGGCAAAAATATAAGTTCTATTTTGGGACTTTTTATAGAACTACCCTTATTTAATAACATAGAAAACTGTTCTTATGATTGTCAGGGTCTCCTAATATTTATCTCAATTATTTTATAAGTCTGTGGAAATTATCAATTATTTTAACACTTACATTTTGGGTGTAAATATGTCACATCTCAATTGTGAGAAAGTAACTATTTTTCTTAAGGAAGATTTTTTTGCTAAAGGGTGTTTGTGCTCACTGGAGAGACAGAGAGATAGTAAGTGAGAAATCATCTCTGGGAGGATGGCCACACTGCAATCCCTTCTCCTCCATTCTCCTCTTGGTATTTGGGGCATGCACGCACACATGCCTGGTGTGATTTTTAAGCCACCAGGTCTGTCTGTTATCTTTATATGAACACTGTAACAACTGGAGAGTAAACTGCTCGGAATTTAAAAATAAACAAAAAGAGCATGTTAAGGGGTGCTGTCTCTGTCTCTTTGTGCCTGTCTTCCTCGATAAAGAAATAAATAAACTTTTAAAAATACTCAGCTTCGGGACCAGCAGTTAGCGTAATGGCTATGTCGCTGGACTCCCATGTAGTCGACCGTGGTTTGAGACCCAGACCCGGTGGCTTGAACTCACGGTGGGCGCGTGTGTGTGCGGCCCAAGATCCCGAGAGGAGAATGGAGGAGAAGGGATTGCACCATGGCCATCGCCCCTGGTGGGTGGTGATTTCTCGCTTTCTGTCTCTCTGTCTCTCTCTGTCTTTCTGGCGAGCACACGTGCCCTATAGCAAAAACCTCTCAAAAAATAAAAAAGAAAGAAAGTTGGGAAGGATATTACTTTATACATTACTTTATATGGATTTCACTCTCCCTGTTTTAGAGATGCAAAAATTGAGGTCCCCAGAGAAGTGCTTAAAAGAGATTTAATAGTTCTTTTTTTCTCTCCTTTTTTTTTTTTCACATTTTGCTAGAGGGTATGTGTACTCACCAGAGAGACAGAGAAAAAGACAGAGAGGAGAAGAGAAAGCACCCCCAGTGGGAAAAGGTCACACTATAATCTCTTCTCCTCTCTCCCTCCTTTTGGGATTTTGTGTGGGTGTCTGGCACATCTCTCAAGTTGCCCAGTCTAGGACTTGAACTATTTGACTAAGCCGTGTCAAATGAGGTGACCTTTACCACCAGGTAACAGAGCAGGTACATATTTAATTATTTTTTTAAAAAAGAATGTATACAATGGATACCATCCATTAGGAAAGAAAGAGTAATATACAGACATGTACGACAGCATCGTGGATCTCACAGACAATGCTGAAGAAAATATGCAAGAAACAAAAGAGAGCACGTGTTGTGACGATTCGCTCCACGTGCACTGAGGGAGTCTGGTCAAAGGTGAGCAGTCTTCCAGGAGGTACTGAGGGAGAGGGACACAAAGCAGTCTCTGGGGAGATGGCAGTGTTCTGCTCTGTGATAGGATGAGAATTACAAGACTAGATCCACTGATCAAAACTGAACAGTTAAGATTCTCTGTGTGTGTCATGGAAGAAAGAAATAAAATACATAAAACTAAAAAATAGTGGGACAAGCAGATGGCATAATGGTTATGTCGCAGGACTCCCATGAAGTTGACCACAGTCAAGTCCCATACTCCACAGCTTAAAACTCATGCCAGGCGCATGTGCTTACATGGCCAAAATCCTTAGAGGAGAATGGAGGTGAAGGAATTGTAGTGTGGCCATCCTCCCATGAAGGGGTGATTTCTTGCTTTCTGTCTCTCTGTCTCTCTCTGTCTCTCCAGTGAGCACATGCACCCTAAAGCAAAAATCTCTCTAAAAAAAAGAAAAAAATACTAAAAAATAGTAATCTTTATGGTTTGGTGTGGAGAATATAAAGTGGGAAAATGACATGAAAAAGATAGTAAAAATTTCTGAAGCAAGTACAGGGTACAGGAGACTGATATACTCTTATGTTTACTCTGAATATGGTTGAATTTTTTTTTAAAAGAATTATTTGTGTGACTTGGGACCAGCAGTTAGCGTAATTGCTATGTCGTTGGACTCCCATGTAGTTGACTGTGGTTCGCGTCTCAGATCTGGTGGCTTAAAATTCATGCTGGGGGCCAGCAGTTAGCATAATGGCTATGTCGCTGGACTCCCACGTAGTCGACGGCAGTTCGAATCCCGGACCCAGTGGCTTAAACTTACGCCGGGCGCGTGTGCGTGCGTGCCCAAGATCCCGAGAAGAGAATGGAGAAGGGATTGCGGCGTGGCCATCCCCTCTGGGGGGTGATTTCTCACTTTCTATCTCTCTGTCTCTCTCTGTCTGTCTGGCGAGCGCACGTGCCTTATAGCAAAAACCTCTCCAAAAAAAAAGAAAACAAACAAACAAACAAAAAAACCTCATGCATGCCCAAGATCTCGAGAGGAAAATGGAAGAGAAGGGACTGTGGCGCGGCCATCCCCCCTGGGGGTAATTTCTCACTTTCTGTCTCTCTATCTCTATCTGTCTGTCTGGCGAGCGCACACACCCTATCCTCTCCAAGAAAAAAAAATTATTTATGTAACCTTATTTATCACCATCTTTTTTTTCTTTCTTAATTTGCTACAGGTCACATGCACTTACCAGACTTCAAAAGATGAATGTGATGAGCAAGGCAAAGCTCAGTCATGTTCGAAAGTATGTGCACTTTTGGTAGTAGGCTAGGGCTCCTTTCAAGCCTTTATTTTTGACTCATCTTAATGTTTTCAACTATCTAGAGCCTCTTTCTCACCTTCCTAAGGAAAAAGGGGAACCTTAGAAGATAAGGAAGGGAGCCCAGGGAACCCTGAGGGACCGCCACACACACACACACACACACACACACACACCAGCCCTGAGGGAGCTCTGAAGAGACTGTGGCCTTTCGTGGTCAGCAGGCAGGAGCCCACTTCTCCAACCAATGCCCCCATGTTGTTTTTCTCTTGAGAAAGGCCCTCCAGAGTTTTGTTCCTCTGAGATAGCAAAGTTCCTTTTAAGAATGAAACTGCTGGGACCAAGAGTTGGTGTAATGGCTATGCTGCTGGACTCCCACGTAGTCGACCGTGGTTCGAGTCCTCGACCTGGTGGCTTAAACTCACACCAGGCGTGTGTGCATGCCCAAGATCCCGAGAGGAGAATAAAGGAGAAGGGATTACAGCATGGCCATCCCCCCGGGGGGTGATTTCTCACTTTCTATCTCTCTGTCTTCTGGCAAGCGCACGCGCCTTATAGCAAAAACCTCTCAAAAAAAAAAAAAAAAAAAAAAAAAAAAAGAAAACTGCTTCACTCTCAAATAAAAAAAAAAAAAAAAGAAGATAATATGCAATCAGATTGCCCACTATCTTGGTCTTTTGCTGTGACAACCAAAATAAAATTTTTAATCTTCACAATGTTGTTACCCATCTTTAATTTTAGTCTCAGAACTTAGTTAATTTTTTCATTCTTAAATTAAAATTTGAATAATAGGAAATATAAAAAAAATACTGACAACATTTCTTTACAGATACTATTAAATTTATCTGTGGTGCTCCAGCCCATCAACTCACCTCCGATTAGGGAGCAAAGTGATTGTAAAAGGTGGCAGTTAAGTAGTAAATCATGAGTGTGTTTGTTTTTCATTCATTTTATATGAACTATTTTTAACATTAAAGCAAGTAACACAGGTTCACATCAAGAGTTTAAACAAACAAGCATCCAAATAAATTAAATGAGCAAAGGGTACTTTTCTTGTTTGGAGTAAAAGCTACACTAGCTGGAATGATCTAGAAGTACTTATGTGAGTGACCTCACAAGATGACTTAGAAGATCCATAAAATATGTTCTGTAATTGCATCTGGTATTACTGAGAGATAGCACTTGACCATTGTTATTAGAATCCTCATCCATTAGCAGTCACTGCTTACTGCATAACACAGGTAGGTCTTATACAACACACACGTACAGGAACCACAACAGCATTACTAAAGATCACACGACAGGTGTGTGATCATTCTACAGAGAGCAGAGCTGAGCTAGAAACCCATGCATCTTAAAGCATTGACTCTAATCAGAGAACTGAATGGGTGGAGTCATATAGGCCACAATAATTGTTTCCAAGGAAACAACTTTAACTTGCTAAAATATGCTTTTTGAAAATTGAAACTCATTGACTCATTTGAGTCTCACATAGTAATTCAAGAGTATTAACATTAGGTCATCAGAAAAGTGATAACGTATTTTTCTATGCAAAACTCCATCATGACTTTCCTGATGACCCAATAAGTTAACCTCTAATAGGGGATATGTATTCACGAGCCAGAGGAAGCTTGCTTTCTTCCTGATATAAACCGGAGGAAAATTTCTGAACCCTTTCCCTTCTGCTCATAAAATCTACAAACAAATATAACCTAAATCTCTGTTAATTCCAAGCCTATTCAAGAGTTCCTCAGACTGAGAAACGTCTGCACGAAACACATACACACATATACTCATAAAACAAATACACAGAGGACCATTCAAAATGCAAATCCTGATTTCAAGTTGTGTGAGATTACCATGTTTCCTTTGAGAAAAAAGGATCCTGTAAGCCTTAAAATTATGACATGCATATTGGGATAATCATTACACCAAAAGTTGGCTTTTGCCTTTATGACTCTACTTTTTATAAGTGGTACCTCTAAGACGATACAGATTAGGTTAGGCTGATGAAATAGTGCACAGCTTAATTCATAACTTTCAAAATCATTAACAATTGGAACAGAGCTTTTGGGAAACTTCCAGACACTCAGGTTACAACAAAAATATTCATTACAATTTTAAAAGTAATAACTCTTTGCTTAGGACTGACATTGTGTTTACTTACAGACTGTCCATTTATCCCCCGGGGGTCTTCCATTGAAGACTTCTTCTTCTGAATTATATATGGGCTATTAGCTGCACACGTCTTCAAAGGGTTCCAACACCACTGCACCTGCAAACAGCAGAGCGTCAAGCAGCCCTATTAATGGTGCAGCGTGAAATTAAGAGCTGATCTTTACGTCTGCAGCTTTCCATTTACTAGCATGTATACACAAGTCAAGAACGCTTACCTTCACTGAATGAGCCTTTAAAATAAATATTATGGGCTCTCTGTTTTATCACAATTTACACGAGCCAAATGGGGCCAGATTAGAGCTCAATCATGCCTGCTGTCAGCAGCTGCAGCCCACGAAAAAATAAAGCATGGGGAGGACGGGGCAGCTCAAGAGCTTTCCATACACATTCGTTTTGAGCCAACAGTGCAAAAGCTTTCTTTTTGCCTCTCTTCATTTTTGCTCTTTGAATTCAGTCTCTCCACGCTATCTATCAATGTCAATTGTACCACAATGGCAAGAGGAAGTACGAACAACAAAATATGATTGTAGTCTGAGCAGGGATGAAAGAGGAAAACTAGAGTTGAGTGTTTTACCCCTAGGGCAAGGATATTATTCTACGATTTCTTAGCACGTTTACATTAGGTCACAGTTTCATGGTAGATCAATTCTGCACCTTCAGTGACTCAACACCTTCAGAAAGAATGGGTTTGGGGCATGGTGCAAAAGAAAGACAATAGATTTAGTTATCTTTTTTTTTTTTTAATAATACAGCTATCTAACTACACATTCTATTTCCTAATTTTAAATTAATTTTTGTGTTCATGTCCAAATGTGAAACCTGAAAGATATGCTCAGATCTTCTAACCTGGGCTTGGCAATTGAGAAATTATTCTACACTGCAGATATTTTGAAAATACGTGCATTTTTTTTTTTTCCCTTTGGAGAGGTTTTTGCTATAGGGCATGTGTGCTCGCCAGAAAGACAATGAGAACCAAAAGCGAGGAATCACACCCCAGGGGGAAGGCCACACCACAATTCCTTTTCCTTCATTCTCCTCTCAGGATCTTGTGCACATACGCATACATGCCCAGCATGAGTTTAAGCCACCGGCTCCAGGACTACTTGGGAGTCCAGCAACATAGCGATTATGCCAACTGCTGGTCCCAAATGCATGCACTTTTAAATAAACAAAAAAAGACCTTATTTTAATAATACCCAAGACAAAATTACACAACAGAAATCATGTACTAATTTACGTATTTCTTTTCATATTTCTTTTTTTGACAGAAGTCATCTGTACTCGTAAGGGAGAGACAGAGGAAAAAGGAGAGGGGTAGGAAAGCACCCCCCCAATAGGGCGGAGTCACACTGTAATCCTTTTCCTCCATTTTTCTATCATGCAACAATTGGGGGCTTACACAGGCCCTGAGTTTTGTAAGCTGTCAGGGCCGGGATTCAAACCAAGGTCAGTCATGTGGAATTTAACTCCCTCAACTACTACACCAGGAGGCTGGCCCAGTTTTTCATAATTTTTTAAAAAATTTTTAGAAACAGGGTCTCAGTATATTGCCCAGTCTGGCCTTGAACTCATGATCTTCCTGCCTCAGCCTCTAAAGTCACTGGGAATACAAGTGCATGTCACCATACCCAGCTTTCCTTTTTATAAAGTCACTTGGATTTCTACAAGTTGGCAGAGTAGGAAAACCACTATAGTGTAGGTTAAGCTATCTGAATTCAGGTTCTGACTTTCCCACTAATCGGTTGAACCATCTCAGACAAACCACAGGCACTCTGAGCCTCAGTTTGCTCATCCTTGAAATGGCAGATTCCAGTGGGATGATACCTTCCAGCTTTATATTTTATATAAGTATTTTATAATTTAATGAGTATATGCATTTACACACATAATTTTCAGGTAAAATATTCCAATCATGGCTTATTTGAGGAGTAATTTTGAAATACTGGAATAAATCTCACTTGTGTTTGTTTCCGTATGCACAATTGTTCATACTGAAAAACATGTCACAGGACCAGCAGATGGCACAGTGGTTACATTAATGGACTCCCACATGGCTGACCACTGTCCGAATCCCGGACCTGGTGGCTTCAAAACCACACCAGGCACATGTGTGTGTCCAAGATCCTGGGAGGAGGATGGAGGAGAGGGGATTGCGGCATTGTCATCCTCCCTGGAGGTGTGATTTCTCAGTTTCCCTCTCACTGTGTCTGTCTCTCTCTCCAGTGAATGCACGTGCCATAAGGCAAAAACCTCTTAAAATAAACCATACACCTTGGGACCAGCAATTGGACTAATGGCTATGTTGCTGGACTGCCATGCGGTTTGAGTCCCAGACCTAGTGGCTTAAACTCACGCCAGGCGCATGTGCATGTGTACCCACGATCCTGAGAGGAGAATGGAGGAGAAGGGATTGCTGCGTGGCTATCCCCTTAGCGAGTGATTTCTCGCTTTCTGTCTCTCTGTCTTTCTGGGGAATGTATGCACCCTATAGCAAAAACCTCTCCAAAATAAATAAATAAATAAATAAAACCATATGCCTTATCCTCTGTCAGCACAAAGGTGATGTGTCTTGGACAGCATAAGAACTCATAAATAACAAGATTCTTTTTTTAAAGTTTATTTATCTGATGGCTGGCAGATGGCATGGTGGTTAAGGGCACTGGTCTCCCAACTGGCCAACTGCGGTTCGAGTCCCAGACCTGGTGGCTCGCTTTCTCACTTTCTCCCTCTCTTTCTTACTCTCACTCTGTCCCTCTCTGGTCAGATTAAAATAAGTAAATAAATAAATAAAGTTAAATAGAATAATTCTTAAAAATAAAAAGTTCATTTATCTCTTCCATGAGTGAGACACGGAGAGAGAGAAAGAGAACTCCTAACTTAGCCAGTCTCGATCATGGGCACGCATATACCAAGCGTACTCAGGGAGGTCACCAGCCTTGGACTGGGAACCTTCCCACGTGGGATTGCCTTGCAGAGGGCGGCATTGCTGCTGTGCCACCAACCAAAACTGTAACTAGATTCTTAACATTTAGAGAATTCTTACTAACACACCATATTTTGGTAATTTCAATAAGAAACTATTTCACAATTCCAGCTTACAAGTAAATAAAAATCATAAGGATAGATTCGCAGCCTATAAGAAGACACAGTACAGTACTCTGTCTTGGATTGTATGAAATTTCAGAACTGAATCTTACCATGCACCAACATTGCTTTTGGAGATTCCTTGCATAATTAGAGAAGAGACATTACAGAATAAACTAGACCTTTTTTTAAATTGCTTAAATTTCTCTCAGAAGGCACATTAACCTTTCCAGGCACAAAGGTGGGATTTTAAAATAATGATAATAATCCTGCCTTACGTTAGGAAAATGCTTTACAGTTTACAAAGTGCTTTTGCATAGATTGCCCACAGTGCACCTAAATGTGGCAGACAAATCCTGGTCTCATTCCTTACTGAAGAGAGCAAGCCTAAGACAAAGCCCCCTCTGATTTCCCATAAATCCCCATCCTCTCCCTACCTGTTCTGAGAACAAGTTTCAATCAAAATCCGTACATTTGATATTCCAGGATTATTTCCCACGTGTTCCTTTCCCATATTTCCATATTGAACTGACTGAACAGTTTAATGGTCAAGTTACCTGAGCATGAAAGGTATTTCATTTGTAATTTTATTTCTGCTGAAGATGAAACTATTCTATACTAAATATGCTTGTTATTGTTTTCTGGGCTAAAAATAAAAGGCTAAGATTATAGAGAAGCCATCTGCTTCAGGTAAATGTCTCCAGTGGGGGGAAGAGGGAACTGCTATTCAAAAAGGACAAAAATCAGCGAGAGTCGTGGACATTATTTACAAATCCTCCACTGCTTGCCAAATCAGCCTAGTTGTTTCCAGATTTCTACATGTCAATCCGAACCATGAAATATATGATATAACTGAGTCTATCGCTATTTACGAGCCTGGCTCTGGTAAGCCCTTAATTCCCTCACTAGACTTGATCTTTCATGGTTTATAAATAAGCTCGCCTCCATTATAGTACTTATCTAGTGGGGTTGCAATTATTTCTCTGCTTGGATCCCCCACTAGACTGTAGCTCCATGAGGGTTAGGGCCATGTCATACTGTCTTGTTTTGGACACACATGTTACTCCTTAAATACTTTGAATGAATGGATACATGAGTGAATGAAGGAATAAATGAATGAAGGTTGTTGACACAGGACCTTTTTTTTTTATTTAGCGAGAGAGAGATTTTTGCTATAGGGTGTGTGCACTTGCTGAAGAGACCAGAGCGATAGAAAGTGAGAAATCACCTCCCAGAGGGGCTGGCCACACCACAATCCCTTCTCCTTCATTCTCTTCTTGGGATTTTGGGGAGTCACGCACACATGCCCGGCATGAGTTTAAGCTTTTGGGTCCAGGATTCCAACCATGGTCAACTACAAGGGAGTCCTACAATGTCACCATCATACCATCTGCTAGTCCTAGATAATGACAAGTATTTTTTTTTTGAGAGGTGTTTTTGTTTTCTTTGTTTTTTTTTTTTGTTTGTTTGTTTTTGTTTTTTTGCTATAGGGTGCATGCACTCACCAGACAGAGACAGAGAGACAGAAAGCGAGAAATCACTCCCCAGGGGGATGGTCATGCCGAAATCCCTTCTCCTCCATTCTCCTCTCGGGATCTTGGGCACGCACGCACACGCGCCCGGTGTGAGTTCTAAGCCACTGGATCTGGGATGCGAACCGCGGTCGACTACGTGGGAGTCCAGCGACACAGCCATTACGCTAACTGCTGGTTCCCTCAACCCTTCTTTAACCCTCAGAGTGGCTCCTGGAATAGGAGGCTGTCAAGGGAAGCTAATCTAGGCATGGGGTGGGTATTGTGGAGGTATGCACTGATGGAAAGGTCAGTGAGAAGGGGCTTTGTTTGGAATATGTGTGGAGTACTACAGGCAAGAACCTTGGGATCAGAGGTGACCTTACAATACTGGGAGCCATGACCCAGCCATGACCACCACAATACTCAGCTTGACAAACCAGGAAACTTGACTAATCACCTGCTAGTAATGCATTGACCCTACATAGCCAGATCGTTTATCGACCCACTCCTGAGCCACTTTTGATGGAATCCTCCAGAATAGGGGTGTCTCTTGTCTTCGTACACAATAGACGCCCACCCTTTAGCTGGTCACTGCAGTGAAAGGTTCCCTCGTGAAGCAATAAGGGCCTGAGCGGTGTCCTGGGGCCCTGCTTCCCAGGGTCTAGACTCTGGGTTGGTTATCCACTCTGAGCTTAGAGGAAAAGCCCAGAAGCTTCACACTGAGAGAAAGCTGCACAACATTAGGTCTGGCACTCATTTAATTGCAGTCCAGCTCTTCCTCATTTCTAGCTGAGTGAAGCCCTCTGAGCAGATGTTCTCCAAGGGCACATAGTGGCAGGTTGGCGGCCACCGAAGCTCACAGGAGATGGGGTAGGTTCCCCCACAACTGGTGAAGCTCCTAACTTGCCTTCACACTCACAGTTGCAGATTATAATCAGGCAGGTGGCAAGACCAACAGTAGCAGGCTTGCCAGGCAAAGAAGAAACAGAGGTGAAGGCCCCATTTTAGTTTATCACTTTTTCCCCTTTTTTAAAAATTGCCACAGGGCACATGTGCTCAACAGAGATATAGAGAGAGGGAGAGGGTGAAAACAGCCCCCCGGTGGGGCATGGTCACACCTCAATCCCTTCTCCTCCATTTCTCCATTCTGTCAGGATATTGGGCATGCATGCACACATGCGCAGGCATGGTTTTCAAGCTACTGGGACCAGGATTCTAACTGTGGTTGGCCATGTGGGATCGGGCTTCCTTAATCAGTAGGCCAAGGGGCTGGCCTTTTTATACCCAAGGGAACCAAGCCTTCATTTATATCCCTGAAGAAAACCAGGTAAAGTGGGGGAGGAGAGCTCATTCAAGGTTTCTGCTGACCAATGGGCTGCTTTAGAGCAAAAGATTCCGGTCTTTTGATGAAAAGCTAACTTTGTTAGGTGTCCTAGTCTGACACAGGGCTAATGGAAGCTTTAGGAATGTCTTTACATCTGGCAGTCTCGGGGAAATGGGGTGGAAAGGAGGTGGAATTGGCACACACACTAGCAAATAGACAATGGGAAATAAATGCTTGATTTAGGCACCGATAAAGTAGACCCTACAAAAAGCATCACACTGTGACTACACTCTGACAAACATTTGCAGTCATACGAAATTCCCTTGGTTAACTAAAGGTATCACAAAGGTGGGCCCTTGGTGATGAAATTATAATTATACTGATGGAGGTCAACGATACATACCGGAAGTGATATTTTATACCCTATTACAAGCAATATATGTCTATTAATTTTTAAAACACAGAACAGTCCTAAATATAGAAACTTTAAAGCATGTGAAACAAAACATCTATTCTGTGCATTCCCCTAATAATTTAAATTCTCCCTAGACTGCTGATTTTTCCCTTCAGTTCTGCCCACACTCCTTGTTACACACAGACACACACACAGAAAGCACTCAAGAGCACAGAATTATGTTTTCCAGATTCAGTAAAATCTGTATTTACCCCACATACACACTATTCTTCTACCTATCAGCTAAAAGCAGACAGTTGCTAAAGTGGGCAATAGCACCACATTTTACATGTAAACATTATCTTTGTTTTGTTTTAGTTCTAGTTTATCAAAAACATCTTGCTATTTTTCAGAACAAAAGCTCGGGAGAAGAGAAGTTGGAGTAGTGTGGAGATTACAGAGACAAGAAGAAGATAGAGAAAGGGTCAAATCAAGCAAGCTGTTGGGACAGACTGAAAAAACAAGTGAGGGCAGAGACGGAGCAATATGATTGGAAAGAAAAGAATATTTCTTTTTTATTTTATACGTTGTACATATTTTATTTCTTCCTGC
>NW_006159941.1:271639-278221 GCF_000334495.1 Tupaia belangeri chinensis | reverse complement strand
AAGAGTGTTTTCATTACGACACACCATCACTTTACGCTGTGCCTTCTCACCAAGTGCTGAGTTTTCTAACATTCCTGAGGAGCAAGAGGAAACTAGTGGTTGAATGTTGCTTTCTAGAAAAGAAAAGGGCTATTCTAAAATATGTCCCCAGAAGACTACAACTACAGACTGAATAAATATATCAAATCAAGGGGTCTCTAAGAAAATTTACAAACAGAAGCCTGCAGTGAAATGAACCATTGGATAAATGATCTCCAGAGACCTATTCAGCTCACTATTCCATGGCTCCAAAAGCCACAAGGTGCTGTGTCTGTCAGCTCTTCTTTGCTTTCCTCACCTTCCTAAGAAATGTGTTGTATCAAGGAAAACAAATCAAGAGACTGGGCATTCTCAGGTGAGTCAGATTCAGAAACCATACAGTCTCTGGTCTTCCCAATAGTATGAGAACACATCTCAACCACTGAAGCCAGTAGTGAAAAACAGCTGACCTCGGCCTTGGTGAAAAGTCTTCTCCAGCTATCGGTGTGGGTTCTATAGGAAGGGGTCTTGAGAAGGTTCACAGAAATGGATATTGTGCAAAAGGTATTCATATGTTTCAAAATTTTGTACCAAAATATACTCCACATTTTAGTTCCATTTTCTATCTTTTTAAAGTACACTTAGAGAAGTAAACATTCACAATTTTCTTTTATAGATTTCCCCCTCATTTACTAGCAATACTGATTTGACATTTTGAGGATGAAGCCTATTCCTCGTAGAACTTCTAAAAATATGAATTGATTTCTGCTCCCACGATATCATATGCAACATCCTGCTAATTCAGATGATGAATGGAAGACGGGTAGACAATTGACTTGATACTAATTAGAATGTTTATTTAGTAACTAACATTAAATTCAAACTATATTTTCAGAATCATTGGATCTACACGTTATTTTACTAAAACACTTACTGTGCTAACAATAGTCAGAAAACTCTTAATCAATGTTGATTGATTATGATTGGTGGGACATCCATGAAGGCCTAGAGAAACAGCAGTGTGCTATAGCACCCAGCTTGAGGACTACAGTCCTACAAATCCTACATGAAACTCAGGAATCCAAGAGAAAATCATCTAAAATATAATCGCACATATTAAACATCTGAAATTTCACTATGCTAGGGGGTTGTTTCTACTGTACCTACTGAATTTAGGGCCCATCACAGATGTTGTTTGAGTATAGTGAAGCAAAAAAACAGTTTTTCTGCCTATTAAATATAGTTTCCCTTTTATTTTTAAATTTTTATTTATTGATTTTTAGGTTTGTGTCATAGGGCATGTGCCACAAGAGAGAGACAGTGAAAAGGAAAGTGAGAAATCATGCCTCAAGGAGATGACCATGCTGTGATCCTTCTCCTCCATTCTCCTTGCAGGATTTTGGGCATGTACACACATGCCCCTGGTGTGATTTTCAAGCTATGGGGTCCAGGACTCAAGCTGTAGTCAGCCATGTGGGAGTTCAGCACCTTAAACATCAGACTACCTGCTAGCTCCTAATTTCTCTTCTAAAATAATTTGTGTTCTAGAATAACTGGTATTGCATGAAACTGGCTCCATCCAGTGGTTATGTTTGCTGCCATCCACATTAAGTAAATAACTATAATTAAATGATAGATTTTCTCACTTTATTCAAAAGTGAAAGGGGAAATATGAAATATATCTACTTCTTTAATATAGAAAGGTGTACCCACAAATACGTCTCAAAATGTTAAAAAATACACCATAAAAACTTTCCCTGGATTGGGACCAACAGTTAGCGTAATGGCTATGTCCCTGGACACCCATGTAGTTAACCGCGATTCAAGTCCCGTACCCTGTGGTTTAAACTCATGTTGGGCACATGTGCGTGCGTGCCCAAGATCTCAAGAAGAGAATGGAGAAAGGATTTCGGCATGGCCAAATGCCCCTGGGGAGTGATTTCTCTCTTTCTGTCTCTCTCTCTCTCTTTCAGTCTTTTGGGCGATCATATGTGCCCTATAGCAAAAACCTCTCAAAAGAAAAAAAAAAAAAAAACTTTTTCTGGATGATAAACAGAATAGTGATTACCTGGAGCCAAGGGGTGGGGTGTTGATGAACTCCAGAGGCACAAAAGGTAACATTTTGGGATATTAAAGGTGTACATCCCCAGAGTAGTAATTACATGGTTGTATGTACTTTTCAAAACTCATTGAACTATATACACTTAATAAAGATGATTTTTTAAAATATACCTTAGGGATTAGGAGGTAGCTCAATTGTAATGCAATTGGACACACAGGGCAAAGGTCCTAGGTTGAAGTCCTGGAACCTCCCCAAGCATTCCAGAAAGTGTGCATGCTCATGGTGTAGGCTCACTGAGACTGGGGGGTGGATTGTAGCATGTAGACTCTGTAGGGGATGCATGCACTCTCTCAAGAAATGAACTTTTTAAATAAATGGCATAACTGTCATTTCCTGTAAGTGGACAAACACTTCTTTTTCCCAGATCCATCAAGGAAGTCACAACGTGTTTCAAGAGTCACTGTATTCTTTCTTGGGCATGATAACTACCCATTGACCCTCCAAATCAAATGTTAACGCTGATCTTTTTTTTTTTTTTTTTTTTTTGGCTATATGGTGCGTGTGCTCCCCAGACAGACAAAGAGGGACGGAGAGGCAAAAAGCGAGAAATCACCCCCCATGGGGGGATGGCCATGCCACAATCCCTTCTTTTCCATTCTCCTCTGGGGATCTTGGGCACACACGCACACGTGCCCAGTGTGAATTTTAAGCCACAGGGTCTGGGACGCAAACTGCGGCTGACTACATGGGAGTCCAGCGACATAGCCATTATGCTAACTGCTGGTCCCAATGCTGATCTTTATTTTAGCTGTTCCTCCACCAGTACACCTGTCTAATTCAGGTGATATTTATTCCTACTTGGGTAAAATATATATGTTCAACAGCCCATAATGCTCATTATTAAGTGTAGAAGTTCAGGGGCTTAAAAACACATCGTTGGTTTAAGAGATAAGGGTTAAAAACCATATAAGGCTCTTTAATATTAAGGTTCAATTGCTATATGAATAATTAAATTATCTTATCAGTTTTCTTTTTTTAGGGTTTAAATGAAAATGATGGATTTCAGCAATTATCTGGGTTAAATTCATAAAGCACCTGGTCTGTGATTACCTCATACTAAGTTCAGCTGGCAAGAATCAAAATGCAGCTTATTTATAAACACAAGATGAAACTATACCTATTGCTCAGGTTTTTATTACTTTTACTGGTAAAATCTGAAGGCAAGTCCATCCATGGATATAAGCATAGCCTTCAATGCCCAGCTCACTCGGTAATGTATTCAGTACAGGGGGCCCAGGTTCATCATTAGACCTTGGAATTAATGCAAATTAAAAGTACCAGTTGAGGAAGAAGGAGAGAAAAAATCCCTCTCTGATCTACTTCCAGATCATCACCCAGACCCTTGACACACACAGAGTTGTCAGGCAATCTCCTCACTTCCTGGATGCTGACTCTTCATTTTAGTTGCTTCTTGACCAGATAAGAATTGTCTGCTGGATGAGGACTGCAGGACTGCAGTCTCAGAGGCCAAAACACCAAAAATAAAGCCAGTAATGGAGAAAGCATTAGGCTGTCAAAAAAAGAGGCACTGACTCAGGGTTTCTCTGAATTTCACTCCTTCCTTAAAAACCAAAGGTCAACTTACATTTGAGCAAAGCTAGAAAGGCTTAAGAACTCCGTCTCTTCTCAATTCCATGAGAAAATAGTTCATGGGTGGCATAATGTGTGACAGAAGGAACTTGTGGAATCCAAATTTCCATCTAGGACAAATCATTGAAAACATCCTTGGCAGATAACCAACCTGTTTCTGTGTGAACAGTTCTGGAGACAGAAATTCACAAGTTCATCATGATACCTGGTCTAAAAGTAGAGCATTTCATCACGTGCACGCGTGCGTGCGTGTGCATGCGTGCTGTAGGGAACATGTGCTCACCAGAAAGACAGAAAGTGAGAAATCACTCCCCAGAGGGGATGGCCACACTGCAAACCCCTTCTCATGCATTCTCCTCTCAGGATTTTGGGCACGTATGCACATACGCCTGGCATGAGTTTTAAGCCACTAGGTCTGGGACTCAAACTACAGTCAACTACATGGGAGTCCAGTGATGTAACCATTACTCCATCTGCTGACTCTGTTTTATGCTTAGGAGGTTTTTATACTTAGGAGGTTTTTTCCTTAAACTCAACCAAAATAGACCCACTGAAGCTCCCTTTTCTAGAGTTCATTTTGATTCTATGCCAATACACGAACATAGCTCCCTATACAAAATAGCCCTTGAAATATTAGAATATTATGATGCATCCCCTAAGGGTTCTTCTCTCTAAGCCTGAAATCAGCTTATACATCTTCTTTAGATGAGTTACTTCCCAAGTCCCCTTCATACAATATGCCTCTTAGTCAGTGTCCCCTGGATCTGAACACCATGAGCACTGACTGAGCTCAGGGACAAATTCTTTTGCAGACAATCTGCTTTCAAGTCCTAATTCCTCTGTTCTGTATTGGAGAACTGATTCATCCCTGTGAAATTTTCATCTTGTTAGTTTCTGCCCATCAGTCAAGCTCACTCAGATTCCATTTGACTCATGATTCCGTTAAGCCAATGACCGAGATAGCCATTCCAGCTTTGTGTCACATGCCAGCCTAAAAACCATCGCTTTAGCTGTGTCTTTCAAGCCACTTATAGGGATGACGGAAGAAAGAAAGCCAAAAATAAAGCTAGCCCTGATGAATAAAATGGTAGAGAAAAAGACGAACTGAAGACTTGGGACAGTAGGGTAGGAATTTGAGTGTAATTCTGTCTCTTATCAGCTCTACAGTCTTGGATAAAAATAACCTCTCTGATTTGAGTGTAATTCTGTCTCTTATCAGCTCTAGTCTTGGATAAAAATAACCTCTCTGAACTGTTTCTTCATCAGTACAATGATATGAAGACCATCTAATAGTAGGACAGCATTGATACTGTGTCCTGCACATAGTATATAGTTTATGCTCAATAAGTACATGCTGAGTGAATGAGAAGCACTTTGTAAAGGACTGAAGATCATAACACTCTAAGAGGATATACTTATGTCTCTAGTTTTTATACCCGCAAGTTATTTATATCACGTAAATCAATTACTTAAGGGCAATCAGACACTTTTAGAAGCTGCATTTCAGGTTACTAACATAACAATTAATAAAAGGAATATTATTGTAGTTCTCACTCTCTAGCTTTTGTGAACATCTCGACTTCTTACAGGCTAAATAATCCCACTGTTAGATTGTCCTCATCGTTCTTATTTTATAATCCATCTTTTTCTTTTTCATGCCAGATATTATACACATGCCGAGAGAGAGAGACAGGGAGAAGGAGAGAGAGAGAAGGAAAGACAGAAAGCACCTCCACACAGAGGGCCTGGCCATGCTGCAATCCTTCTTTCTCCACTTCCCCGTCCTATCAGGTTCCTGGGCACACTCCACATGTCAGTTTACTCTGGATCTGAACACCGTGGCACTTGCTGAGCTTAGGGACACTCAAATTCTTTTGCAAACAACCTGCTTTCAAGTCATAATTCCTCTGTTCTATGTTAGGGAACTGATTGCCAGCATGTTACCACTGGTGCTGGGATGATGACTAAGGTCGGCCATGTGGAGTCTGGCTCCCTCTGCACAGTGCTTGAACTGCTGCGCGAAAAGGATGACCCTACAGTCTATGTTAACTTTCTTCTGACTTCTCTCTAAGGCCTTCGCATATTCCAAATGGAGAAACATGCAGACCGAGCTCTCTCCTGAGCAGGGAACAGGTCTGATTTAGTCTGATTTAGTCTGATATCCGAGCCCTTTCCAATCTGGCCCTAGATACGATTCCAGCACATCATCTCCTTAGGCCTCTCCAGCTCACCTGCAGCTATCACTGAGTACTTCCAGATGCCCCCCTGATGCCAGTAACTCTCTGTGTAGGGATTATGTAGTGACTGGCTCCTTCCAATTGCCTACACTGCCTTCCAGATTCAACCAGGCTGCTCCTCCAGGAAGCTTTACACACCGTCTTCTCCCATCGAAGCACTCATCACACGGAGTCACAATAGTTCACCAGACTGCTCCTTCAGGGCTGAAGACATTTTTATCCAAAGAACAAGGTGCCTGATGCACTGCACACGTCCCAATGTCAGCTGGAGGGACAGCTGAGAGGCAGAGCCACAGGACACTGAGGACAACTAGACTTTCTGAACAGGATGGAAAAACACCTTCTTGGCAACACCTACATCCCTCCCAGACACCCTGCTCCTACACTATTCCTGCAGTTCTCACTCACAGCTGGGGGCCTCGGTGCCTGGAGACATTGACTACTGATTCTTTTGAATATGTAATCAATTCACACTTTGTGAAGTTTCCAGTCCCTTTCCTGTCTGAATTTTTAAAAGAAGCCTTGAGTTTTATGAGATGATTTATCCTTATGGGGTATCAAAAAAAATAAATAAATAAGTGGAGTAAGGTTTCATTAACATAAAGAAAACAGTAA
>NW_006159941.1:269394-271532 GCF_000334495.1 Tupaia belangeri chinensis | reverse complement strand
AGGTAAAGCAGAGAAGTTGCTTATTTTCCCTTGCTTTTCTAATTATTCAGTGAAATAATAATTCCTCGTTGTTGTCGACCCCTTACGATTCATCTGCTGCTTTAACCGGTCTCTTTGATTTGGGCCAACCAAAAGCACTTTGGGCCAACGGAAGGAACTACAGGGGCCAGAAAGCATTGGAAATAAATATCTGCTTGCCCCATGCCCCTCAAATGTTTTCCATTACAGGAGCTCTGAGCGCAAGCACACGTCGAAGTCAGCAATCACAACATCAAATGAGGCCAAGATGACCCTCTCCTTCGTCCCCAACGCCCCAATCAGTCACCACCTCCCCAAAGGAAAACAAACCCGCCCGACTTATCCCTCCACGTGCAGCGCCCTAATGCTGCCAAGCAAGGCAGGAGACCGGGCTTCCGCTGACTGCTCGCCCCGACGCGCGTCCCCTTTATTGCGCACGCGGCCATGCACTTCCAGGCGTCTTCGCGTACCTGGCAGCGGTGCCCTTGGCAGAGAAGGCGGCCTCGATGGCTACCCGGGGGACTGGAATGCGGGTGGCGCTAGCTCAGGGGTCCGGGCCCCACAGCGGCTGCGCGCCCTCCGCCGCTCCCCGCGCGGCGATCCCCCCTGCCCGGGGTGGGCCCGCGGGCGTCAGTGGCTCCGGGCTCTCCGCCGCCGCCTCTGAGCCCAGGGGTCAGATATAGTTTCACAACAAAGTCTCGTCGTCACCGCAGTCCAACTGCAGGCCAACGCCGGCAGAGCGGCCAGGCAGGGGCGGGAGCGCGCCGCGGCGGTGCCAAGGTGGGAAGAGAGGGCACGAGGGGAGGGTGGCCGGAGGCAGGGACCCGGGGCTGGACTTACTCGTGGCACAACTTGGGCGACGCGAGGCAGAGGAACCGGTTCTTCCAAAAGCAAAGCGAAAATGGGTAATGGAGAGGCCGGGGCAGCCCTGACAGGGGATCGGTTTGTGTTTAGGGCAACAGCCCGGCTCCAGCATGCAGAAATTCGAGCCAGTAGTGGCTTTTTTCTCTTTCCTTCTTAAACGCGCCTGTGCCTCTGGATCCAAGGGCGCCCTTCACCCGGCTTTGAGTGCACTGTAACACCACGGCGGGTGCTGGCGAAGGGAGCCCTCTTCCTGGCACCCCTGGTCTTTCCTGTACCCCTTCGCACCCTTGCCCCTTCCCTAGGCCCGAGTTTCCCTCAGCGCGCTGGAGCCAGAGCCCTGGCTGCTGCCCATGCCTGGCCTGGCTGGGTGTCTAGGATCACTCAGTCCCTGCAGTTTTCCACGCGAGCCTTCAGAAACAGAAGCCAGTGGTGGAGTTTGCTCGGTTATCTGGGGGAGCTAGGTATGCGTGGGTGTTCCTGATGGGAAGGGTGGGTGGAGTGACTCGCTGATTGTTCTGGTGTCCTGGGTAGGACATAAAGGACTATGCTGTCAGACTGAAACGTATTTAGAGTCTGGGATGCAAATCATTTTAGAAGTGGTATGTACTTAAACGTACGTACTGGAACTTCTTACAGACAGGGAAACTGAGGCAGGGACTGGTAAATCATGCAGGGGAGCCTAGACTGAAGGCCCAGGGCTAGCCGCTAGCCCCTTATTCTTCCTGCTAAACCGTTTGCCTTTCTTTGCATGAAGGAACCCTTTGGGAGGGTGGGGGAAGTTTCTGTAACCCCAAAGGTCTGCTGCATCAGTCACTTGATGGGGGCCGGGGCTAAGGGAGTCTTGATTCAGCCTAGAAAGGACATCAGGATGAAGCATCCATTACAGGTCAGTAATCTGAGATACTCCTTCTTTCAGGAACTTCCTCTTACTTGATTAGGGAGCCCAATCACAAGCAGTGAAAGATATTGAGATACCTGGATGATTGGCTCTTGTAAGGACAGCTCACTTCTCCGCATTAGAAGGTTGCTCCTCTCACCCTCCAATGAAATCCTTTCTCCAACCCACTCATTTATTCCTATCAACTTAGATAATATAGGCACGGCATGAATGAAGTATCATTGTACACACTCCTTTTTTTTCTTTTCTTTTTTTGGGAGAGGTTTTTGCTATAGGGCGCGTGCGCTCGCCAGACAGAGAGAGACATAGAGACAGAAAGCGAGAAATCACCCCCCAGGGGGGATGGCCACCCGCAATC
>NW_006159941.1:266697-269250 GCF_000334495.1 Tupaia belangeri chinensis | reverse complement strand
CACTCTTTCAAAATTATCTCGATTCACACGCTTTGCCATGTTTCTATCGGTCATCAGGTATTTGCCTTCTGCTAGATTCCATGATGCTGGAGCCAATGAAATCTAATCCTTCACCTACGAAGACCACAGATTTTCTTTTCTGAGACAAGACCAACACACAGGAAGTAATTAGAAATCTGCACAAAGGTGATTTTTAATCCTAATTTGTTGGACATTTACATGTCTGCAGATCCAGAAACTTTCCCAAATAGACTGTGTACATTGGGTGAGGAGGGCTTCTTGTAGTAGTCAGTGTCTGCATATTATATTAATCCAGTAAAAACCTCAGTACTTTGTCCACAGAGAATTATTTACCAAGTTAGCCACTTGATGAGAATGGCTTTGCCCTTTATGTCCACTGCTTTTCCTTTCTACCTACTCATTAATATAAAGGTTTTTTTCATAATATAAGAAAGAAAATCCAGAGTCTCTTAAAACATGATTGGCCAGCCAGTGGCCTGGTGGTTCAGGCAGCTGGATTCCACATGGCTGACTGCATGGTTCAAGTTCCAGACTTGATGGTTTGAAAAACACATCAGGTGGGACCAGCAGTCAGCAATAATGGCTATGTTGCTGGACTCCCACGTAGTCGATCGCAGTTCGCGTCCTGGACTCAGTGGCTTAAAACTCATGCCAGGCATGTGTGCGTGCATGCCAAGATCCCGAGAGGAGAATGGAGGAGAAGGGATTACAGCGTGGCCATTCCCCCTGGGGGGTGATTTCTTGCTTTCTGTCTCTGTCTCTCTCTGTCTGTCTGGCAAGCGCACGTGCCCTATAGCAAAAACCTGTCCAAAAAAAAGATAGAAAAACACATCAGATGAGTGTCCCCTTATGTCCCAAATCCTGAAAGGAGGGAGAGATGGAAAAGGAATTGTGGCATGACCATTGCCCCTAGGGACTGCTTTCTCACTTTTCCTCTCTCTGTGTGTCTCTGTCTCTTTCTAATGAGCGCACACACCCTATAGAAATTTTTTTTTTTAAAAAATCAACCTTTGCACTTTAGAAGTAACAAATAACATAAATTTAATGTATTAATACAAGAATTCTTTTGATCCTTGGTCCTGGTGTTTTTTATATGTGCACCAACTCTCAACCCACACATCTTACCATTTTCTATTTTCAACTTCTAGAAACGTAGTTTCTTCCAGTCTTTGAATACAAGCAGATCTAAACTTTAGACCAGTTTCTGAGGTAAGGAGAATTATTTCATGCTTGCCCTTTCAGAAATGCCACCTATTTAAAATATTGGCAGTAGTAGATTTGGAAGATAAAGTGATATTCTGTTCAGGACAATTATTTGAGTAAAGCACTTTTATTTTAGCACAGTATATAAATTCTTCGTATTCTCCCAAACAGGAGTAGCAGGAGCCAATTTATCGAGTATAATGTATTCCAGACACTTGCTGGAATAAACAATGTTCTTGAGCCCCTCAGATGCACAGCCAGTAGGGAGCTGTTGACTACTCGAGGTTTTTATACATCTCTTAGCCAAATCAGAAATCCAAATCTCAAATCAGTCACAGGCACCCCAGTGTGGATTTACAGTGCAGCCAGGAGATGGATAGGGTCACAAACTGCAAACGTGTAATGCCACCCAAGCTAGGTTTGTTTTTGACACAATATACTTGGCTTTTTCCATTTGGTGCAAATACAAGTAGTAATAAAATTTTCAGTGAAAATTTTTAAATCCTTTACAACACTAAGCCCCAATACAACAGATATTATACATATACATTTATATTATAATACACATAATATCTGAGAATATGTATAAGTTTATATCCATTCTTGATATGTATTTGTAGATGTATTTATCTGTAGACTTTCCATGTAACTAGTAAATGCCATAAGGTATCAATTATGTATCTGTTAGTTTATGTTGGATTTAAACCATTCAGCTGTTTACATGTCATAAAATGCTAATCCTGACTGTTAGCCTAGCCTACATTATGTATAATAAAAAATGACAAAGGTTCTTGCACATGAAAGCACAGAAATTGCCGAAGTGTAGAGTAATAGTCTGTTTTTTGGCATAAACACAGAACTCATGTGACAGAAACGCACATTTAAACTCAAGTCCTATTCAAATGAAATACTGAAGGCAAAGGGCAAAACATCAACAACCTTGTAGATCTGAGTATTTGTATTTTGCCTTCTCTGACAGGTGAGGTATTTTGTGACCAATTCGATCCAACAAAAATTTTCCTGTCTCTTTCTCACGCACATAGACACAAAATTCCTTTGTTCGTTACTTAGTTTGGCAGTATAGCTTAATGTAGAAAAATTTGCCAAATGCACTTAACAGGAGTTTCCCTTAAGAAGGAGAATGACGATCCAGCCCGCTACCTTAGGTCAAGATTTATTCCTGAGTGTCACTGAGGGAAGACAACCATCATAGGTGAATGGCCAAGAGTGAGGCCATTCCCAGGTGTGAGTTAGGAATTTCTCTCCTTTTTAAAAAGAATAAATTTTATTTATTATTATGATTTTTCTTAATTTGACCATAGAGTCAGA
>NW_006159941.1:241926-266666 GCF_000334495.1 Tupaia belangeri chinensis | reverse complement strand
AGGAAGATTGAGAAAAAAAGCCACAAGGTCCAGGACTTGAACCATGGTCAGCCATGGGGGAGTCCAGAACTTTAACCACCACACCACCTGCAGGCCCCAAGCAGGAACAATTTAAAATTTTAATGAACCTGTCATTTTTTTTCCCAACTCAAGGCATTCTACTTTCACTCAGCACAATCATTTATGTTAGGAATCAGGTTAACTCTTTCAGAATAGCTAGACAGCATTAATGGAAGGCCCTACATTAATGGTACCTATAAAACTTATGTACAAAACTAAAGACAGGGTCAGCAGGTGGTGTGGTGTCTCTCTCTAGTCAAGTTAAAATAAATGAATGAATAAATAAAATTAAATAAAGTAATTCATTTAAAAAGAATAAATAAAATTAAATAAAGTAATTCATTTTTTTAAAATTTTTTTTAAAGGTTTTTGCTATAGGGTGTGTGTGCTCGCCAGACAGACAGAGAGACAGAAAGCGAGAAATCACCCCCCAGGGGGGATGGTCACGCCGCAATCCCTTCTCCTCCATTCTCCTCTCGGGATCTTGGGCACGCACGCACACGCGCCCGGCGTGAGATTTAAGCCACCGGGTTCGAGACGCGAACCGCGGTCGACTACGTGGGAGTCCAGCGACATAGTCATTACGTTAACTGCTGGTCCCAAATAAAGTAATTCTTAAAAAAAAAAAAGTCTAAGACAGTATCTAAGCTCTAGGACCTTTATTATTACGTATATTCTTTAGTCTACTGGAATATCTTATAAAATAAAAATTAATTTTCATGCCTATTCATTCCATTCAAAATGTCTGGAGTAAATCAGGGAATTTATTTACTAGACAGGAAATACGTGAGCCATAAATTTTGAGATTTACATTCAATTTCTCATTACACTCAGACTGGTCTTCTAAACCAGCTATTGTTGACCAATATTAAGAAATACATTTCTTCCTATTGAAACTTATAAAAGTCATGAACAGTTCTTTAATCATGACAGAGATGTTGGAGGTATTCTATGAAGGATCTGGGGTGAAATGAACAAGTCTGAGTTTCTTTTTTGCACTTATTAAGATACCAAGTGAGGAATGCAACCCTAGGATTCCTGGCCAGATTTCTTTTAAAGCAGAGTTAAAGTTAATTTTCATGTGATATTTTACTCACAGTCTATGTCTCATAAACTATCAATATGGTAAATTTTATTGTATGTTTGATTATTTTTTTAAATCTATTTAACTTTTCCTTTCAGATAAATCATTTAAAATTGAGATGTGTTTTGTGTATCTAACCAAATTTACCTATTTTTTCTTTTACCGTTTTTTTCTCACACAATACACACACACGCGTACACCTATATGATGGTATTTCAAAAAGTTCGTGGAAAGATGGAATTAAAACATAGGTTTAGGGGCCAGCAGGTGGTGTGGTGGTTAAGGTGTTGAACTCTCACCCGGCTGACTGTGGTTTGAGTCCCAGGACCTGGTGGATTGCTTTCTCACTTTCCTTCTTTCTCTTTTTCTGTGTCTCTCTCTGGTGAGTGCACATACCCTATAACAAATTATAATAATACTAATGATAAGTATAAATAACTATTTAAAGTTATAAACAAAATAAAACAAATTTATTTTGGTGCAAGAATCTTGAAATTCATGCATAGTTTTCTTTATAAAGTTTTCTTAAAGTTTTGAAGACATCATGTATATATGCTTTTCGTTGTCAACTGCTATTACAGGTGGAGCTCTCCTGAGCTTCCAAGTTAGTTGCATCCTCATCGTGCTACTTATTAACGTATCCATTTGTGAGCTGGCCTTGTGGTTATAAAGAGATGCTATCTAACAAGTGCTTTGGGGGAATGTGATTCCTCAATGTGGCAGTCACATGTTCCCCTCCCCCAAGAGGCAATGGCTTGATTGTTCTTTTTAAATTTCTGTAATATCATATGACAAACAAGCATCAGATTTATTAGTTTTTTTTCTCACAACTGGGGAACTTGAAACACTTTGCCTTTACCTTCAAGAATAAAATTGCTGGTGAATTTTTAAAAATATTTAATATATTGCTTTTCCAGTATGGTTTAGAGCAGAATTGCACACTCCAAAAGCAAACCCTAATGACCAGCAGAACGGAAATACTTAGAAGTTTGACTCATGAAGAGTATGGAGTTGGACCTCAAGTTTATGACTTTTAGATTATATTTCCCCAGACGTACCACTTGCACTTATCTGGGTTAAATCTCATTTGCTATTTCCTGACCATGCTTTTGGCAGATAGCTGATAAGTCTTTTGTTGACTTTGGTTTACAGTTGTAAATTACTACTAAACTTTTTTTTAAAAATCTATTTCATTCTGTGAGTTCTGTCATCATGCAAAAATAAAACACATATACCCTTATTTCAGAAAGCCCAGGATATGAAAGCTTGGATTCATTGAAAAGATGTAACACAAATGGTTTATTCTATAAAAACATAGATTTTGGACGGAGGCCCAGTTAGACAAAACAAATAGCTCTCTATTGGCCAACAATGAGCCTGAGGAAGAGTCCTAAAGGTAGCGGGGAAGATAATTTTCCAACTTTCTTGGCTTCCAATGCCACACCAAGTACCATAACAGTGCCAAAATTAGTGCCAAAGATAAATGGAAAGGAGTTAGCAAGCAATCCATTGTCTGTTTGATAAGCATAAAATATTTAGAGTGAGAAAAATCATGTCTCCAACACTGTTATTGTCTTTATTTCTTAACATATAACCAGAGGCACTGAAGAGCTATTTTTGGTAATGAAAATCTAATATGTCCTTGAATATTAGTCAGATAATTAGGGAACTGAAGTGCTGATTGGGGTTGACTTTGTTTTGTCTGGTTTTTTTTTTTTTTTTTTTTTTTCTGTTTCGTTTTATTCACTTCCTGGGTTTCTCTCCTAACACCAGATATTCTGTTTGTATTGTTTTGCTAGGGTATACTGTTTTATCAAACCAATGTATTATTCTTATGCTCTAAGGAATAAAACTGAAAATTACTTTAAAGCATCATTTAAACCAATGCTTTTACATAATAGTAAATCTATTAACTGAACCATAGACCCAAACCATATGTTATGGTGAGTTTGAAAGGAGGGTCTCCAAGGGGGGAATGTTATTATTCATGTCTCAGTATGCCCAGGGTGCTGACAATGAATGGCCATTTTATACTAAAATCTTTGTCTCAGCATTTTTTTTTTAAATTTGCTGAAGATTCGGAAATGGTAATTCTAACATGATTTAGGTATTCCTCTCCAAATCATAGAATTTATATGTAAAAGAAAACTCAAATCTCTTCACAATTAGCTAAGGAAATCACAGGTTATCAGCCAGGGCAAAATATTTGTTGAAGTGAAAAACAAATTATTTATACACACACATTTATACACATACACACACGTAAACAAAACATGATGCTCCTGGTCACTGCAGTGTGATCATGCATAAAATTTTAAACTTTGGAACTATGTACAATTTCTTAGTCTCAAGTCACTCATTTAATAGGTCTGCGGGTGCTGTTCCATCCACGCGGGGAATCCAGATGCAGTGACTTCAATCACAGAGGGAAACGCAGTGTGCTTTTACCTGTATTCCGTGCCCTTCGAAGTGAATTTCTAGTGAGGCCGGTCATAGGGAGGATGAAAGCCATTGTAAATTCCTCCGTGAGCTAGAAATGTTGATTAAATCGTTTGCATCAGAAAAAAAGTGTTTACTATTTAAGAAATACTACTGCGAATGTGACTGCAAGGATCAAAAGTGAATGACTCACTTGATGTGAAAATTGAGCTTGTGGGGAGGTTGGAGTGGAGAGAAAGAGAGAAAGCTGGGGGGGTCGCGGGCTGGTCTGTGGCGACGTGGGAGGAATTGCAGGACCAAAGACCATAAAATGACTTGAGTCCGGTTCAGAGAGTTTAGCGAAATTCACCTCAGGGAGCAGGGGGTTCTTTTGTGGATTTCACTTTCGCTCTGCGGAAATCGAGCTTCTTAGGCGAGGCTGGTCTGGTTCCTCAAGCCTAGGCACTGCGTGCGTTTTGCGGCAGTTTCAGAAAAGCGCAGGGCAACTCGGGGGAGCTGGTACTGTGTGCAGGCGCGTCCATCGCTCTGCTTGTAATTTGATTTCAGGCCCCTCACCCCCGGCGTTATTTTTCAGACTACTTGAGAGGAAAAAACAAAAACTGTACAAGAAATTTGAGAAGAGACTGTGGGGTGCAGAACCGCACACGTGGTCCTGCGATTTGGATAGGCGGGTGGGAGAGGCTGGGAACAGAGAAGTGAAACTAGAAATTATGGTTCGGCTTGAGAATTCGAGAGTGTCCCTTACACTTTTTTCCATATATATTGTTTTGGTTCTCGACAGCCCTACCTATCTAATAAAAGTGGAAGAGATGAGCTGATGGTCTGAAGGGTGATGTGTCTAGGAAGGTAAATGGACAAGCAAACAGGTTTGGGGGAATTTTGCAAGGAAACTTCGGATGCAGCCTGTTCTACAGGCTCTTTCTAAATAGTAGATCATTTCCCCAAGATTATGAACAGCTCCTTTGTTCAAATCCAAGATACAAGTCGTGTAAACTCTTTCAAACAGGGCATTCAAATTTCATTCACTTAAAGATCTCTCAAGCCCTCCAGAATCACAGAAGATGAAGACATCTTTTTAAGAGATGTTTTGGGTAGCTCAACAGGTAGACAAATACAGACAAGAGAGTGACTTCTGGAAACTGTTTTGCTTCTGACCATGCCCTTTTGCTAAAAAGAATATATTGTAAATAAAATGAAAAGACAGAGGTCTGCCAATGCATATGTGTCGTTTGATAAGGAAAATAGGACACACGTTTTCTTTGGAAACGGGACAATAAATCAAAGAGCTACTGCCGCTAGCTCCATCATGACAAGATTTAAGAACAGTATTCCACCATAAGAACACTGAGTTTTGGTTCTCTGTTATATATATCTTGAATTAAACACAACATGTTAATAAGATTGTAATGAAAACTCTGCATGATGTAAATATACAAAGAAAGAAATTCTAGATTGATTATATTCTGGGGCCACCAAGATTTTATTACTAGATATCACTGAGGTAGTGGAAACAGAGGCACCAAGTGGTGGGACTCCAGCGGGGGAGAAGGAATTTTAGAGAACTTCCCCCATTAAAAAAAAAAAAAAAAAACAGGGTAAAATGTAAATGCAATAAATCGAGCTGAATTTTATTTTTCCAGGATTCGAGTAAGTGTTTAGTAGGTTTGGGAGGCCAATTGCCAATTCATGAATATATCAGAATCAAACCCAAGACCAAATGCCAAATGCCTGTGGTTTATGTAAATTACATAAAATCACAGGGTTTTTATATTTAGGTGAATAATGGAGAAATAAGAAATAAAATGATAGATAAAAATCAGCTGTATGATTTGTCGTGGATTTCTACCCACGATAGACATTTTCCTAAGTTTCCGAACTTTTCACTTCCAAACGCTTATCTAGTATTTTCAGCTTCTGAAAGGGCAGCAGGCATTTCCTTATTTTGCCTCTTGGAAGTACTCGGGCAAGATAACCAGAGGTGCTCCTCGGTGAAGCACGTCCTTGCTGCTTGACCTCAGGAAACAATAGGAAGCGTTTGGCCATCTCTGCAAGAATGCTGGGTGTGCAGGAAAGAGGTGAGGTGACTTCAGCTGACATCCACTGTTCCACCTCCTGATGAAGCTTTGAATAACGCCCATTTAGCATTATTGTTCGGGTTCAAGGAGGAAAAAAGGGCTCGTGTGGGCGGGGGCCGTGGGGTGTAGGGGCATTTTATCACGTCTAGAGGAGGAGGGCGTGTCCTGTGGGACTGTTCGGTACCACCGAAGAGTAGGTGAGTGTGCAGTTGAGGCCTGCGGGTTGAAGGGATACCTCTGTGGCGGGTCGCTACTTCGGGTGGCCGCTCAGGCCGCGCGGTCACCCGTGCGCCCGGTGTAGCCGCGAGCGTCCGGGACTAGGAAACCCGCTCCTTCCCGGCGGCGCCTATTACCAGCAGCTGCTTCTGCTTAGCCTCGCAAGGATCAGTTTGCCGCAACCCACCGCCTCTCCTGGGCTCGGTCTCTTCCCGCCCCTCCCTTCCTTCCCCGCCTCTCCCCCAGAGCTCAGCAGTGGCTGCGGCCCTCCGACGCTGTCGCGGAGTCCCTGGCGCAGGTTCCCAGATCCAGGACGGGATGTGGGGGAGGGATCAGGAGGAATGAGCCAGAAGGATCCGGAGGTTTTAAGCTCGTCCAGGGAGGTTAGAGGAAGGGGCTGTGACGGCGGGATTAGGACACCGCTGGCGGGGAGGGCGCCGGGCTAGGCCAGTTGGAGAAACCCGACTCTCCACCGGTTTGGGGGCACCGACCGGGAGCTGGAGGCCTGAGCCTGGGAGCTGCTCTATGGCGCCCAGCAGCGCCTTGCTCTCCACCTGGGGCGTCGGAGAGACCCGACCTTCAGAGAGGATGCAGGAGTTGGGCTACCCTGGCTCGGAGCCCGGGAGGATCGGGAAACGCCTTTTTCGAGCGTGCGTGGGGAGAGCGCGTGGTGACCCCCAGGGGCACAGTCGTCCGGGCGGTCCCCTCTCTAGTCCTCACGCTCCACGTCCAGCCCCTACTACAGGCAAACACCCAGAAAGCGATAGCAGGCGCTCATGCAGGGTTTCGATGGAAACTGGGACAGGAAAGCTGGCTCTGCCAAGCCGGGCGGCGCACGCAGACCGCGGACAGGGCCACCCGGCGTCCCGGGATCCAGATCCGAGCGCCGAGCGGGAGTGGGACCCCAGCTGACGCGGAGAGTCTAGGGAGGACGACCAGACCCCTGGCGCCGGGCTGGAAAGGGGCCTCACGAGCGTCCGCTGGCCGCAGAGGCCTGTTCCGACACCCCGGAGGCTCAGATACTTAAGGAGACGCCGCGGAGGAGTTTTCACCTAATCTGCGGTAGTATTTTGGGAACACAAACCTCTGGGGGCCGGGATGAGTTAGAGCCCCGCGCCCTTCCATAGTTCGAGGTTGCCAGTTTAGCACGAGGAACAAAAGCATCTCGCCTGCCCAGAAGTGACCAAAGCAAAATGGCCTATCGGGTCCTTCTCCCCGCCCACCGCAGAGTAGGGGGCTCATCCGTCAGCCCAGGGCACACCCATTCGCTCGAGTGTCATATTTGACAGCTGGAAGGGATCTTAGCGGCCTTGTAGTCGCTCAGCCCTGCACTTCTGCGGAGGAAGAAACTGACTTTCGCAGGGGTTCGGTGACCTGCGGAAGATGGAAACGCTGTACGCCCAGCGCCTAGAGCCAGGCGCAGGGTGCGGCACCAGTAAATCTGTGTCCCCTCAACGATCACCCAGCCAGGTGGTAGGAGTCTCCCTTTAGTGGAAGCCGTCACAAGCTTAAACGCCCACGTGCTGGTGTGTTCAGCGCCACTGCCGGAGTTCCAAGGCCGGGACACAGCATTCCCCAAACCCTTTCCTGACAGATGCCAGAGACCTAAGCCCCGAGCCTTTCACCTTTCTTTTCTGAATTCTAAGAATCTGCGGTCCCCAGCCCTCACCACTATCTCGGTTTTCAATCCACAGTTCTGGGCACTGTCATGTGGCACCATTTCCTTGGGATCCAAAAGGGCGACCTGCAGAAAATGACAATGAGTAAAGAGCCTAGTTTCCTCGCTCCTCTTATCTGCGCCCTCCCCACCCCCTAGTTTTGGGCGACCTCGGTCACACGCAGAGTCCGATTCAGGTTAAGGGTGGAGGCTTTAAAGGGTCCCTTGGGGACGCTTGAGCATCCCTCTCCCAGTCTAAATGAGTAAAAAGCGCGCGTGCAGAGCATCACGGCTTGAAGACGAGACCCCTTCTAGCCATACCCCGAGCTAATTGTTGCCCTTCTCTAAGACCTCATAGAATTTCTTGGGGTTGCCAGTACTCTGGGGGAACCAGGAATTTCTGTCCCGGGAATTGCGAATTAGCCCTGGCAGGTCAGCCGGGTCCGGGTGGTCTCTGGTTCATTTCGCAGAGCTGAAAGACTGTGCGGGTCGCAAACTGGAGAGACGCGGGTGGTAATCCATTCAGGGAGGTTGCTAATCGTCCGCCATGTGCTACCTGAAGACCAATGGGGCTTTTTCCAAGGTAAACACGCCCTCCCCAGAGGGCGGGTGTCGGCCGTTTTCGAGAAAGATTTGGGCCATTTTGGAGATTTCGATGAGCAGTTTCAGAAACACTCTCCTACAGAAAACCTTTGTAAGATTTGACACTCATTGTAGAGTTACTTGAAAAAAACATAATCGATTCTTGCCGATTCTAACAGAACTTGGAGGCAGAAGTGCCACGATCGTTGAATGAGAATGTGACCTCTAGCGCTAGCACCCGCGATGTTCTTTTTCCGGTCATCTTTCAACAGCTACCATTTTCACTGTTTTTGTGATGGCTGTGGGACCCAAGCAAATAATCTCAATTTTATGACTGCCACCTTGCAACGCTGTTAAATGAACTGCTTGCCTTATCTAACACATCTAAATTACCCCCAGTGTCTGAGAATGAAAGTTCCTTCAGACACTGCCAATATTTTCTAGGTTGTTTCTGTTCAGAAGGTGAGTTCGATTTTTTTTTTATTTTGACAACGTAAAGACATCAACTTCTTTGGAAGAAAAATGAGTAGGAGACCTGGTCCCAGATCTCTTTACTGATAATGAATTTGGACAGTACATAATATCTGGGAGAATAGTCTCTCCAGCAGAGATATAACAAGAGAAAACTACCTTGGTGCTGCAACTGTGTTTTTTCCAATAGCGCCTAATTCCATTGTTGCTCTTGTGCGTGAGTTCAGGGACCCCACATCTCTCTATTTTTCTTATACTAGCAAAGGTTCTGGGAAATACTACACATCATTTAAGAAAAAAAAATGAAGAATGGGATTTTTAAAAAAGACTGCCTGAAGATACCGGCGTATCTCATTTTCCCTAAGGTTAAGCGTTGCTTTCTTTATCCTTTGCAATTTAAAGATATTTAAGGTTATATTGAATTTTTGGTTCTATATTTCTCAAGGAAGATTTTGTCTTGCCTCTACTACCTACAACCAAAGTACTTTGCAATCATGGGCTTTTTCCTTTTCACCTCTCAATGCCAGACTCTCTGCATTTTAGCATACTTTCAAGCAGACATTGCCAGTATGTGCTTTGAAGCAATATAAAGAAAAAAAAAATCTCCCCTTGGTCAGCCAATCTGTGGAGCCTGGGGGGATGCACGATTCTGTTAATTCTTCTGAGCTCAGTCTGTGGGAATGATGAAACCCAGCCATTATGGAGGATTGTAAGGTTAAGTTAATTAGGTTCTTCCATTATACTGCCTTCTTCTGGAGATGGTTGCCAGTTTCCCTTTAAATGTCATTAGTTTTAGATCTAGTTAGCAACTGGTGCCATTAAAGAGGAGATAATGTAAAGTTAACAATACAAATAGCACTTTCTTTCATTTATGTTGAAAAATGCATGAAGAGAAGAACCCACCAAGTTGTACCTGCCTGCTGCCATCAACGACCAATATAACTCAGACTGTAAAGGAATAAACTGAAACTGGCCACGTGCATTCGGATTCTTTTCTTCAGTGAATTCTTGAATCAATACTTTTGTTTCATGTTTTCATGTTCTCAGTACTGTTAAGGTATCCAGTTACAAACTCATGCCAGTAAGAAAGAAAATATGTCCTGCCAGTGCCCCTTCTAAACACCTTTAAAGAAGCATGCTTTCTTTTCATTTGCAATTATGATTGTGATTGTCTGCTGTCTTTGAAATCTCCAGTGGGTAATAGTGGACACACTTATTTTCCTACACTAATCACCTGAGTTGATCAACAGGGTCACATAAGCAGACCAAATAACATTTCTGATCCTCTACAAGAAGGAGATATATTGGCATAAAAATAGCATTAATTATGATATTTATTTTGCCACTGTAGAAACAGATCCAAAAGACTGGTGGCTGAGGAGTCTATACAGCAAGTATTAAAAACAGATGTACTCCTGTTGCCTCATGGAGGAAAAGCGTAGTTAGTATTAATAGGTGATAAACTGCACATTGTAATAAAAGCAATATAATGATTTTTCAATTTTTCAGCCTTTCAAGGATTATTTTATTAGCCTTATAGTTAATAAAAATTTTTGGTAACTCAATATCCATATTTCTAGGACCCATATCAAACAGATCAGAGATCATAAACAAATGTCCTTTTATCCACAATGAACGCTTATGTTTTGTTGGCTCAAAGTATTTTCAGCTTTCCTCTTTTGCTTCCTATGAAATCATTAAATGTTTTTATCTTTTATAAGGGGCACTGCAAGACGCAATTTATAGTTTATGAAAATCACAGCTTGTTTAGAGGTGAGTGACCTTGGTATCCCTCGGCTTTCGTGAGAGGATGGGTTTTCCTTGAAGGTCAGATGGATGTTGAAGTCTAGGTTGGATGCAGCTAACAACATGGTGTTGCCACCACTCCCTCCTCCACCCAGGGCAGGGCTGGGATCACACTGGCGCTTTTATCAATATTTTGAGTCGTGCAGCCTCCATAGATTCCAGGTGAAGGCAGCTGGCAGACACGGATAATTAGGCACACAGAGACCGCCTGTACCCTGGTCACCAACAGGCTCAGGGACCCGCAGAGAATGACGATGCCCAAGGTTACCTCTGAATCAAGATCATATACTCCTGTCCTAAATACACATGAAAGCTTTTAGGTGACATCGGTAACCTGGGAATGGAAAAGTACTAATGTACTTCAAACTGGGAACATCTCTGGTTTATGGAAACTTACAGTTTAGTGAATGGTGGTTGGGTGGAAGACAGGAAACAGAATAATTAAGCCTGAAGACCAAACTAATGAAAATAAACATTGTATTCTTGGATAGACCTAAGTATGTCATCAGCAATTAGAAAATCATGTCTTTATTCCCCTTCTTTTTACCACCTCTTCTTTTATGTCATATCCCCTAATCAATATGTCCTTTCCTTTCAAAAAAGAAGACCTAGGCTTTGGACTTTGAAACTGTATTTTTCCAGGCTTACTGGACATATAAGTTACATTGGGAGAGAGGTAGGGAGAGAGAAATGACGTTTGAGAGGAGTGTGTCCCTTCCTTTTTTTGGTTTTAGTAGAAGGAAGAGGGAACCATAAAATTCCCCGCAGCATATGCTATAAATTGCCTTTTGCTGAAAGTTTTAATACTTAATTTAAAGTCAAAAAACATTTTCTTGACTGCTTTAGTTCTTGCTGTTCATCTGGGAGAAAATCCAGGTGGCACATTTAATGTAATTCACTAAAATTTCCCAGTGTAACCTTGTTTAAAGCAAACATTTTAAATAGAGCAGGTACTTATAGATGCAAATCAAAATCTGTTTTTGTTGATAGAAAAGGCAATTGATAATCATTCAAATCTTCATTAGCTTGAAACTTTAAACAGTGGAAGCAGTGGCTATTCAGGGGAGGAAATGAAGTGGGTGAATAATTAAAAGCATTATCCATAGGCAGAAAAGTTCTTCAGGGTAACTTCTGAATAATCTTCTCTCTCAAATAGCATTAAAGTTGTTGAGAGATCAGCTCTTTATGTTTTTGTATTGCAAAATAGAATTAACAGAGAACTAATCCAGTACTTCCAGAAGGACAAGACAAAACAAAAGGAAAGGTGGATTCTGACATCTAGAAGAGTCCATCACTGAATTAGCCTAAAAGGAAAACACAAGTTGGTGACTCAGTCAAGGAAAGTTCTCCATCTTTTCTTATTATAACCTGCTAGGAAATACAGATTGGAGATTCCCTTTTCTAAATGCTTGGGGCCAGGAAGGCTTTGGGATTTTTTTTTTTTTTAAAGATTTGGGAATATTTGCATATATAATACATAGTGAGATATCTTGGGGAAGGGACCTCAGTCTAAATAAAAAAATTCTTTTATGTTTTATATATACAGACTGAAGGTAATTTGATAAAATATATTAGTATTGCAGCACTTTGAAACCTATCTCAAGATCAGGTGTGGAATTTTCCACTTGTGGTGACATGTTGGTGCTCAAAAATGTCATATTTTGGAGCATTTTGGATTAAGAGTACTAAGCCTGTGCTATTAGTAATTGTGTTAATTACTTTCTGATTCTATTTGAATACATTCACAAAGATATTCTGTAGAAACACAAGGAATTCACCTTGTTTTTAAAACAGAAAAAAAAAGATCCTAGTGTAGTTAATACTTTTTTTTTTCTCCCCCCCACAAGAGATGTGATGAAACCAAGCCTCAGACATTTTTTAATGTTGCTAGAGCAGGCTTGAAAAAAACTTGTCATATAAATCAAACTGTTCTGGGGGCAAACCTGTGTTGTTTTTAAACCACAGAGTGGGTCAATGGGTGTGGTTATGCACATGGCTGAATGGTGAATGTATAGATTAAAATACATTTTGCCACACTAGTTTCCAGAGGATTGTTTTGGCCTGATGTTCCAAACCATGAGCCAAAACTTTGGTCAGTATTTTGACAACAGAGCCAGGAAAAACAAAAAAGGCTTAGCCTGTGAAAAAAGAAATGAAGATGTAGTGAAGGAAAACAGTAGTCCCTCTGCCACTGCCTTACTCAATCCATATGTGGGCTTAAACACAGGAAATACCCACCATTCACCGCAATCAAGCCAGAGGCTTGTGCATCAGAAAGTGCCTTGTGGAACTAATTGGACTCTATTAAGATTGTCATTGACATGGGAAAGCATTTTGAAATCTTAAGTCAGAACATACAATGCACATAGAGAAAGATAACTGTCATGTTGCTGACTCAGAACTGCGGATGCGGGCATAGCACACACATGGACATACAAGATTTACGTTTCATGTGGTGATGGGCCGTATTGCCATTCAGGAGCATGTCTGCCTTCCTTCACTTGGTATGTGTGCTTTTGATTTATGTTCTTTCCAGAATGGGCACATTTCACTGAATGCGTTCTGGCACCACCTCATAGGCAGAGAAAAACCAAGCCTTGCCAATTTAGAATGATAATCAACAAAGTTCATGGTACTCACCATGAGAGTAAAGTTTACAAAAAGAAAAAAAAAAGACAACTCAAAAAACAAAACAAAACAAAAAGCCCAGTTTCAAATAATGGAAATAGCAGAAAACATTTTCACTCATGAGATTGGACCAAAACATGTATGAATACACACAATGCTCACTCTGCCAAAAGATCTTGAGGAAGGAATCTACTTCAACGATTCCCCCACTGATGTCTTTAAGTTGACCCCAATACAGGCCTGTCCCAGAAACTCACCCTCCTTTTCTTCCCGCTGCCACCCCTCGTGTCATGACTTCGAGAACTGTGTCGGAGTCGTATGTGCTCACCTCCCGCAACGGTCTCGATGTTATGGTTGTCTATCGCATTTGTATTTTAGATATGGTTAACTTGTTGCTAATATTCTTGGGCTTAAAATCTGTATTTGGTTTGCTTTTTTCGAAATATGATTTCCCACCATTATGAGAAACATGCTCTGTTTCATCTACCGAGAGGTTTTGGAGGACCTTTATTTCAGTGGAGAGTCATTTGGTTTTAAGCTTTCTTTTGTGCGAAGGGTGACAACAGCCATAGCCACGTTCTATATTAGATCATTGATTTTAGCTATAGATAAGATACCCCTCCCTAAATTTCTCAGTCTAATGTTTACTGCCATTTTTTAGTGGGGGGGCATCTTTATTTCTTTAGTTTCAAAATGTCTTCTTTGCCACAGGTCACTTCTGGTGTCCTTTAGCATCTCTCCAATTTCAAAAACAAAATGATTGCAGCTAGGGAGGGTATGTAATTTGTGTTCATGAAACTTAGGTTTACCATGAAGATACTGTCCAGGGGGGAAGCTGGACAAACAACTAATCACTGGAAGGGTTTGATTTGAGCGTGTTTGCACGTGTGCATATTTAAATACCTTCATCATCCTACTACCGTGAAAATTGCATCTGATCATCTGATTGCCGGGTCCTTTGTGTGAGTATTAAGAGCTAAAATTTTTTTGAATTAACTCACTTAATCTTCACACCACCACCCTGGAGTAGGTGCATTTGTTATTTCCCATTTCACCAGGAAACAGTCACAGAGAAGTCATCTAAAATCACACTGCTAGAAATCAAGGCATAACTATTTTTCTGGCACATGATAAAACATAGGGCCACTGAACTTCTATGCTAATCTAGAAACTATATAGAAAATAATAAAACACCCTTAAAGTGATTTGTGACAAAGAATTCCCCCCCCCCCGCCTTCCCAGCTTTGGAAGTATTATGTGAAAACATCAGGTTAAAAAGTAGACAAAGATCAAAAATAGGTACGGAGAGGACATGTTTTACCAGTTACCAGTGTAAGATGTTTTCACTTCCCAGTGCAGCAGTAGAATGCAACATTCTGTGAGGCTGACCTACATGGGAAGGTTCCAGGTTCATGTCTGGAGACCTCCCTGAGTACATGGGGCATGCCTATGCCCCCGATCCAGGGTCTCTAGGCTGGGTACAGATCACAGTGTCGAGACTCTGCTAGGTGCACAGTCTCTCTGTATCTCTCTCTTGCTCATGAAATAAACAACCTTTTTAAAAAGATGGCATTTAAATCCAAGGTTTCAGAATAGGTGTGGCAATCTGAGAAGTAGTTTAACAGCCTGGTTTAAGGTAGGTGCTCTGGAAGTAGATAGGTGGGTCTAAATGCTGGCTCTGTAAGTTCACAGTAGATCACTTCATCTTTTTAGCTTTCATGTCCTCATCTGTGGAGTTGTAAGGGCAACAACTTTACAACATTGTGAGAATTAGAATAGATTATGTAAATTAAGCATTTAGTAGAGTTCTTGACATAGAGTGGGTACTCATTTAGGGCCAATTATGGACATTTAAGAAAAACAGTAGGATTGGAACCTCTCTACTCTTTTTATTCCCTTAAAAAATCCCAAATAATGGCACCAGCAGGTGGAATGATGATTAAGGGCACTGGACTTGCACATGACTGACCACAGTTCAAGTCCCAGACCTGGTAGCTTGCTTTCTCATTTTCCCTCTCTTTTTCTCTCGCTCTCACTCTGTCCCTCTCTGGTCAAATTAAAATAAATAAGTAAAGTTAAATAAAATAATTCTTTAAAAATGTTAAATAATAAATTTCTACTTTCCATATAGCAGAAGACTGGGCTCTGTATTTCTTATTTTTCCCCTCATGTGATTTTTTTTTTACATTTGATTTTTAGCAATTTCTTCATCTATAAAATGGGTGTATATCCACCCCTACCTCAGCAGTGGTAAAGTTTTAAGAAGTCATTGGGGCATCTTTACATGGAATTAAATTTCTCCAAATAGCATCCCTATGGTATGGCACATAAAACTTATTAATGAACTGACATTTAGTGATACATGAGCTATTGTTTGGTTAGGCCAAATTCTTAACCCCAGATACCCAGGGGGTAATTTTGCTTCATGGGCTTCACTAGGATGATAATGTATCCAAACACATTTAATTCTAAAAGTCCTTTCAGGAAAAGTCTTTCTTTTAAAATCAATTGCGCATATATATAAATTTCATGCAACAACTTACAAATGCCAGGGATAAGACAAGTGAAAGAAAATAAAAGTAGTATTTTCTGTCTTAAAGGAAAGACTGTCAGTTGGGAATGTCGTGGGTGACAATTACACTGTAAGTCACCAAGAAAAGATCAAGGCCCTTTGGACAGTGCGTCTGTGTTCTTTATACCCTGACCTTTGTTATAGCAGACTTGGAGTGATCTTGACTAAAAATCACCCCTGAGGGTACAATGAAATTTGCTCGTTAAACTATTTTAGTGTTTTTTCTGGATATCATGCATAGCATGCTGCTGTCTCTCTGTGGTGGGACCAAAAGCTAATAGCTTTTACTGATTCTGTAGATAAATATCATATGTCACTACCCATTAAAAATTTGTTCTAAAACCCAAATTCCCATTAATCAACATTCTCTTTGTTTCTACATAATTTTTTTTTTCAGAATGCTGAAAATACTTACAGAGAAGCCACAGTTCCTTCTGGATAAAAAAGTTTAACTTGAAAAGTATAAAGTGACTTTATACATTTATATTTGACTCCTATGTTATATTTTGTTTCTCCTGAAATATTGGACTATGCTTTATTCTATTGCTCATTTAACGGTAAGTAACCTGGCCATATGTTCTTTTCCAAACCAGGATACTTCTGAGAATGTCACCGAAAATGAGAGAGATTGTTCCAGGGATAAAAGGATGAAAAGATCTTTTCTTATGAGCATAGGTTTTAATCAATATAAGCATTTAATTCTATACGTTGTGGAATAAGTTGGCGGTTTCACTTTTTAAAAGCTAGAATTTTTATCAATTACTATCAATACTGATTGGCACCAGATATTGAAAATAAATGACCAAGGATCATTAATACCCATTTCGAATTCACTTGTAAGTTGTCAGAAATCCATATTGTTCTTGACTAATTTGCTGTTCTTTAGATCAGATTACATGTCAAGTTTTTCCTTTTCATTAAGTGATTTTAGATTTGAAAATTGTCAACGCAATCAAACTCGTTATGGAAAGTAAATCTAGGGCCAGCCCTATGGTTATGGGAGCTGGATCCCACATGGCTAACCATGAAGTTTAAATCCTGGGCCTGGCAGCTTGAAAAACATGCCTAGCACATGTGTGTGTCTATCCCAAATCCTGACAGGATGGGAAATGTAGGAGAAGGGATTGCAGCCTGACTACACCCCACTGGTAATTTTCCTTTCTCTTTCTTTCTCTGGTGAGCATACATCCCTCTAGCAAAATAAGAGAGAAAAAAAAGGAAAAAGAAAAGAACTCTAGTTGTTATTATATCTCTAGCATTTAAAACAGTATGTTGCATTTACTAGGTATTCAGCAACTATCTGCCAAGATATTTTTGGTTAATTTGGGACTCTGGGTACTCAGACTAACCAACCAATGAAAGCAATTTCTTAATTTCAAGCTTCTATATTAAAAGAAGCACACATTTTACCTCTTTTTAGAAAGCATTTATCCATAGATATGATGATATTGTTTACTTTAAAAAATCAAGCCACTATAGGTACATTACTGAGAGAAATCATATAATTGATCTTTGTAGACACAGAACTACTACCTCTTCACATGAGTGGCTTTGATATTTTAATAAAGGAAACCATTTTATGACTAGCATGTTCTTTCCATTTTTTTTTTTGAAGTATAGGCCCCCCAAAAAATTGTCCTACATACTCCCTGGAGAGAGACAGAGAGAGAGAGAAAGGAAAATGAATGAGAAATTACCCCCAATAGGGGGATGGCCATGCCATAATCCCTTTTCCTTCATTCTCCTCTTGGGATTTGGGGCACACACATACATGCCCCAAGCATATTTTCTAAGTTACCAGGTCTGGGTCTCAAACCACAGAGTCAGTGATGTGGGATCCAACTGCCTTAACCATTATTCCACCTGGCTGGCCCTCAAACTTTTGAAAAATAGTAAGAATCCAATAATGTCTGATAAGGCACTTATTTGGCAATATCATTTCCCCCTTATTTAGATGCTATTTAGTACCACAAACTAATTTTAACTTTCAGAATATAAATGAACACTTTTAGTATGTCTCATTCGAGAAGCACTTTGTTCAGGGTTGGCCCATAGCCTAGTGGTTAAGGGAGCTGGATCCCACATGCAGTTCAAATAGCAGCCCTGGGAGCTTGAAAAACATGCCACACACATGTGCATGTGTGCCTCAAATCTG
The DNA here is from genome assembly GCF_000334495.1 of Tupaia belangeri chinensis. NCBI lineage: Eukaryota > Metazoa > Chordata > Mammalia > Scandentia > Tupaiidae > Tupaia > Tupaia belangeri. Next base: position 248,921 of record NW_006159941.1, on the reverse strand, counting down.
ATAGGATGGAGAAATGAAGGAGAAGATACAAAGGCATGATCATGCCCATTGGGAGATGCTTTCTCTCTTCCTCTCTCCCTCTCTCTGGTGAGTGCATGTACCTTCTAACAATTTTTTTAAAAAATGCATCATGTCAAGACAATAGAAATACTTCATGACGTTATCGGAGGGTCTCAAAGTTGGATGGAAACTTGAAGGTTATCTGTTACAAAAAGTAACCCTCAATCTTCTACTCTATTGTTAGGCCCTTAAGCCCAGTATTTCTTGTCTTTGACCCAGCTCTGGGGCCTGGGGAACAAAAAAGTCACTTTCGTGAAGCCCTGGAAAGCAGTCGTCTATTTTCTTACACCCACTCTACACAGGACTCAGCAGTGGCCTTTCTTCCACAGCTGCTCCTAAATTCTTAGTCGTCTCCTGCCAGAGGTCCATGCCATCCAGCTAAGTGGTCCTCCTAACCTCCCAGCCTGTGGAAAACATTGGCTTTGGCTTACATTCCTTTTCTCTACTCTGAGCCCCACATCATTTTGAGCTACTTCAGGGCCTGCTGATTCAACTGCCATCACCAAGGCCTCTCAGTTCTTCCCTTCCTCCTGAACTGACTCTATTCCACTTCACTCAGGCCAGAGGCTGGCTTCAGATATTGTCATCACCTGCAGTTTTTCCACCTCCAACGTCACTGACTTTGGAGCCTATTATCACCAAAACCTTCCCACCTTCAGCTCATCTGTTCAACTGCTCCCATTAGACTGCTTCTTCTACTTCCTTTTGGAAGGTCATTGACCATTTAATTTACACAAATTGATCACCTTTGCTTTATTTTTCTCTTATCTAAATTAGAACATGCAGGCCATCATTTCTGACATCTTAAAATTCTTCCCAACTACCTGAAATTCGTGCATTCCTTATCTTTTGACTGTGTTCACTTATGCATCAGGAAGTTTTATGAGCCCAACCATTCAGTCCTTCAGTGCCACATAACAGGGTAGCTTGGTTCTACCACATTCATGACTAGCCTCAATAATGCTTCATTTTTATTGGTTAAAGCACTTTTAGTTCTTTTAAAATCTCTATCCATGCAGTCCTGTCCCTTCTCCAGCAGATGATCTCATCCCCTAAATTAGAGAAAATAGAGAAAAAGCATGCCACGTTTTTGCATCAACTCCAAATATACAAAAATACTTTCATCCATACCCATTTTATATTCCTTCTCTGTGATCTCAATAGAAAATTTGACTCTTCACCTAAAGCTAACTCCTCTGCCATTTAAGAGGCTACTATAATGATTTAAGTGGGAGATGGCTTAGAATAGAGTGATAACAATTGGTTATATTCTAGATATAGTTGCAAAGTAGAACCCATAGACCTTTCTGGAAAGTTAAATATGGGTGTGATATACAAGAAAGAAAGGGAAAAAAAAAAAACCTCAATACTGATTCTGATGGGTTCTTCTCCAGCTATGATATATTAGAGTTTGTCAGACCCATGCACTAAGGAATAAAAAAGGTAGATAAAATGTAAAAGACATGAGTACAAAGGTATCACAGAGCTATCAAGACAACAAAAACATCAAGTTCTAAGAACTACTCTTCTCCCCTACAAAGGGTTAACTACCTAGAATAAGCCCAATATTCAAGGTGATTTTTGCTTTTAGATGTTCACATATCTGTAGTGGTGGCAGAGGGGCTGAAAAGCTGAGCAGGATTCTCAGCAATCTCATGGGGCAGGGAGACAAAAAATGGGAGGTTAAGCCCAGCAAGCTGGAGGGACCCTGATAAACACCTCGTATGTTCTGTTGGGAGCCTAGAAGGTGCTATATGAGTAAAAGTGAATGGGAAAGAAAGCAGACTTCCTAAAGTCAAACATTTTTCTCCTTCCTGCTAGATACCAGAGTAACATTTCTGGAGGAAAACAACAGCATTCAGAGCCTAAGTGTCTGCTATTCAGTTAACAATAGGCATATCGGAGAACGTGATTAAATAAAAACCAATAGTAATGAAAGACAAACAGATCCAATAGAATCCAGTTATTAGAGTACTAAAATAAGTCTTATAAAACCCCATTATGATTAATAAGTTTAAAATCTAGAGTATAATATGATAAAATTCAGCAGCTAACCCTATAATATAAAAAATATTACATAATCACTCTGAAGCTGAAAAAGAAAATAATTCAGGGCTAGCAGATGGTGTAGTGGTTATGCCGCTTTACTCCCACATGGCAGACTATGGTTCAAGTCCCAGACCCAGTGGCTTGAAAATCACGCCAGGTGTGTGTGCATGCATGCCCAAGATCCCGGGAGGAGAATGGAGGACATCTCCTCCATTCCCATGGCCTCATCCTTATCCCATGGCCATCCCCCCAAGGGGGGTGATTTCTCACTTTCCCTCTCACTCTCCCTGGGGAGCACAAAAACCTCTTTTAAAAATTAAAATTAAGGACTTAATAGTTGCATTGAATAGTACATTCTACATACCCAAAAAGAAGATTAATAACATGAAAGACAAAGCAATGAAACATGAAGACACAAAAGTATGGAAAATGAGTAAGAGATATATGGAATATGTTAGAAAGGTTAAGCATATTGGCTTTTGAGTGCCAGAAGGAGAAAGAAAAGAGGATGAAATGGAAGCAATAAGTGAAGATATAGAAGCAAAAAAAATTCGTAAAACTGGTAAGACACAGACATAAATTCTGCAGTGACACACATGTTGTTGGTCTGAAAATCTGGGTGAATAATAGTATAAAGGGGCTTCAAAATGTTCATGGAAAAATGAAATTAATATCTGATTTATTTTGGTATAAATCTTTTTGAAATCCACGCATACATTAATAGCTTTTCATAATATACATTTTTACAAATTTTTTAAGACTCCTCATATAACATTTATTAAAGACAGGTTACTTAGGAAAAGAGGCTTCAGTGGGGATCAGATTAGAGGAATCAAAAATTCAGTATAAGGTATATTAACTTCAAGATGACTGTTACATACACTAGGAAAAATGCCACATAGCTGATTTGATATGCAGCAAATAAATGAACCTATAGGTTTTTATGTTATTTCTACATACTAGGCTATTTTGTGATAGTGGATAAATTAGTTTCTTTTACTTTTTTTTAAGAATTATTTATTTAATTCTACTTGTTTATGTGTGTGTATGTATGTTGTGTATGTGTGTGTATACATATATATGTGTATTTGTGTGTGTGTGTGTGTGTGTGTGTGTGTGACTAGATAGAGACAGAGAGAGAGAAAGGAAATGTGAGAAAGCAAGCCACCAAGTCCAGGACTTGAACTGTGATCAGCCATGTGGGAATCCAGTACCCAACATGCCAGCCCAGTTCCTTTTACTTCTTCTAAGAATGACTTCTCATTTTTCATTAGAAGTAAAACTTCATTAAGCTACAAGACCATTTGGGTGCTTAATGTTACTTTGAATGTGTATATGATATTCTCTAAAATTAAACCAACCAAAATATAATGATTAGAGAATTGAAAAAAAAAGAAGGGTAACTAGCTCTATTATATTTATATTTAGGATTTTAGATATGATAAAATAAATTCTGAAAGGTAGAGTCTCAGTGGTGAATATATAACCCTTCACTACAAAATTCTTAGAATTTTTCAGTATTTTTGAACATTTTAAAAATAGGACGTTGATAAAAGACAAACCTGTCTCTGAAAAAAAGCTGCAACATTTTAGGTGTTAAGTAATGTCTCCTCCTCCCTACCATTCCCAGGTGTTATGGACTAAATATTTGTGTCTCTCTGAAGTTCATATGCTGAAATCCTAACTTCCGTGTGACAGTATTAGGAGGTGGGACTTTTGGAAGGTGATTAAATCATGAGGGTGCAGCCCTCATAAATAGGATGAGTGCCCTGTAAAATGGCAGGACAGCTTGCTTCCTGTCTCTGCTCTCCAGCATGATGATGGAAATGTAAGAAGTCAGCAGTCTGAAAAGCAGACAGCCTCCCTAGGTCCTGACCTTGCTGACTCTCTGACTTTCATCTTTCAGAACTGTGAGAAATAAACTTCTGTTTAAAACCAGAGTCTATCATACTTTGTTACAACAGCTCAAACTGACTAAAACACCAGACAACCACTAATTTTCTTTCTTTCTTTCACTACCAATTAGCGTGCATTTTCTAGACATTTATATAAATGGAACATACACCATGTACTCAGCTTTTCATCTGGCTTCTTTCACTTAGCATAATTATTTTAAGATATGTCCATGTTGTTGTATGTATCAGTAGAAAATTCTTTTTATTGATGACTCGCATTCCATCACAGAGATACACTACATTCCGTATGGTTTGTTTCCAGTTTGGGGCTATTTCATTTATAAAGCTGCTGTAAACATTTTTGTACAAGTGTAATACTTACATATGCTTTCATTTCTCTTGGGTAAGTACTTAGGACTAGAATGCTTGATCATAGTGACAGATATATGTTTAACATTTAAAAAAAACTGACAAACCAATTTCTAAAGTTCTTGTACCATCTTTCATTCCTGCCAGTAATGTATTAGAATTCTAGTTACTCCACATGTCCTGCCAGTAATGTATTAGAATTCTAGTTGCTCCACATACTAACATGTGGTAAGGTCAGTCTTTAATTTTAGACATTAGGTATGTAGTGGTATATTTTGTGTGTGTGTGTATGTGTTTTAAGTTTCGGCTGTAGGGCATGTGAACTCATCTGAGAGAGAGAAACAAAGAGGGAAAGTGAGAACTCACCCCTGCCCCACCAGGGGAATGACCATGTCACGATCCTTTCTCTTCTGTTCTCCTCTTAGGATTGATGTGATTTTCAAGCTGTTGGGTCCAGGACCCAAACTGTGGTTGGCTACGGTTCAAGTCCTGACCTGATGACTTGCTTTCTCATTTTCCCTCTCTCTTTCTGATCAAACTGGAAAATAATAATGATAATAATAATAATAATGATAACAAAAAATAATGTTAAATAAAATCATTCTTTTAAAAAAAATAGTTGCTAATCATATATCTAATAATAAATGTGGGAATCCAGTGCCTTAACCACCATATGACTTGCTGGCCTGATATCTTGTGATTTTAATTTACATTTCCTTAATGGCGAAGCATGTTGGCCATATTTTCATGTGTTTATTTGCTATTTGTATATCTTCTTTGGTGATGAGTCTATTCAAATCATTGTCCATTTTTTAAAATGAATTGTTTATTTTATTATTGAGTTTTGAGAATTCTCTATACTTTTTGTAACAGAAAAAAGGCGTTTATTAGATATATGATTAGCAACGACTTTTTTAAAAGAATGATTTTATTTAACTTTGATTTTTTGTTATTATTATTATTATTATTATTATTATCATTATTTTCCAGTTTGATCAGAGAGAGAGAGAGGGAAAGTGAGAAAGCAAGTCATCAGGTCAGGACTTGAACCGCAGTCAGCCATGTGGGAGTCCAGCACCTTTAACCACCACACCACTTGCTAGCCCCAGTAATTTCTTTCACTCTATGGCTTCTTTTCAATCTTTTAAGTGTCATTCAAAGAGCACAGCTCCTTATTTTGATCAAGTCCAATTTAATTGTTTTCTTATGGCTTTTGGTATTGTATCTAAGGAAATTTTGTCTAATCCAAGTTCACAAAGATTTCTATTTCTTGTTAAGGCATGATATGTTTTTCATTAAAGTTTATGGTCTATTTTAAATTAATTTTTATATATGGTGTTAAGTACAAATTAAAGTCAATTTTGGGAGGGGCACATGAATATCTAATTGTCACAGAACCACTTGTTAAAAAGACTACTTTTTCTCTAACAATCGCCTGTATATTTGTTGAAAATCAGTATACACAGCTATTTTTGGATTTTCCATTCTGTTTCACTAACCTATTTTTATATCTTTAAGCCAGTAGTAAACGGTCTCTTTTTAATATTTAATTAATTTTATGTGTTATTACTGTTATTTTTTAACTTGACCAGACACACACACACAGAGAGAGAGAGAGAGAGAGAGAGAGAGAGAAGGGAAAAGTGAGAAAATAAGCCACCAGGTCCAGGATTTGAACCACAGTCGGTCATGTGGGAGTCTAGCACTTTAACCACCATACCACCTGCTGGCCCCAATACTTAACTGTCTTAATTATTATAACTATCCATGGCTTTCAAGTTAGATAGCATAACTATTTTAACTTTGCTCTTTTTCAAAGTTCTTTTGGATATCTCAGGCACATGTAATTCCATACAAAATCTAGAGTCAGCTTTTTATTTATTTATTTAATTATTTTTTTCAATGTAACAGCAACAAAAAACTGAGAATTTGGTTGAAATTATGTCAAATCTAAATCTATAAATCACTTCAAGGCAGAATTGACATCTTTTTTTTTAATTTATTCATTTTCTACATTAATTCACTATACACCATCACAACACACAAATGAATTTTCCATCCAAAATACACTGTGCATTGGCTCAATCAAGCACATCAACATACATGTTCTCAGCAAATAATTTTCCAATTCTTATGTCCTGCATACCTTGCCTTTTGTTTTGCCATCCTTGATTCCCCATCCCCCACCCTCTGCTATGTCCCATCCTCCTCCCCCATTGTCCCTGGCATCCATGGTTGCCCTCCATGCCTTCCCCCCCCCATTCAATTGTTCTGCCAATGAACTTAATTAGTCTAAATATATCCAATAGCTAGCACAGCTGACACATACCTATACATGAACCCAAGTCTGACTTTAGGCATAAACCCCAGTGAGTAGAATGAACATACTATAAAGTAGTACCCAGCTGTGCCCATACAGCTCGCTGAAGTCGTCAAATATGCATTTTTTTTTACAAAATGGTACAAACAGTTTTACTGTTTTATTTTTTTTTTTTTTTTATTACCTAACATTCATTCCCTGAGCATCATCACAACATACTAAATGTGGTTTCCCATCTAGGATAAACTGCATAGTGGCTTAATCAAGCATGTTATCATCAATAATATTCCATTTCTACTTTC
>NW_006159941.1:232916-241152 GCF_000334495.1 Tupaia belangeri chinensis | reverse complement strand
GAGGTGGGGGGGGAGCGCACAGGTGCCGCCGCCGCGTTGCGCCGCACAGGGCCCCCAGAATTGACATCTTTATCAAACTGAATTTTCTTTTTTTTTGAGAGGTTTTTGCTATAGGGCACGTGCGCTCGCCAGACAGACAGAGAAAGGCACAGAGACAGAAAGCAAGAAATCACCCCCCAGGGGGAATGGCCACGCCGCAATCCCTTCTCCTCCATTCTCCTCTTGGGATCTTGGGCACGCACGCACACACGACCGGCATGAGTTTTAAGCCACCGGGTCTGGGACGCGAACCAAGGTCAACTACATGGGAGTCCAGCGACATAGCCATTACGCTATGGTGGTCCCTCAAACTGAATTTTCTTATCTGTAAACATTATATCTCTTCATTTATTCAGGTCTTCTTTGATTTCTCTCAGCAATTATTTCTACTTTTTAATAAATTAGTTTTGTACAACTTTTGTCAGATTTATTCCTCAATATTTTATATATTTTTTATTGCTATCGTAAATGGTATTTTTATTTCAATTTCCATTGGTGGATGATAATATAGAAATAGTTGATGTATATTGATCATGTATCCTACAACCTTACTAAACTCCTATAATAATTCTACTATCTTTTTAAAATAGATTTTATTGGATATTTTAATAATTTTGTCATACAAAAACAAAGATAGTTTTACTTTTACTATTTTTTCCAATCTGGATTTTCTTTCTTTTCTTTTTTTTTGTAAGATATCTTTATTGAGAAATAATTCATACACTATTCAAACCACCCATTTAAATGTACAATTTGATAGATTTTTAGTATATTCAGAGAGTTGTGCAACCATCATCACAATCAATTTTAAGACATTTTCATCACCCCAGAACAAAAGCTTCTCTCTATTAGCAATCATTCCCCATTTACCCAACTCTCCTGAGCCCTGGGCAATCACTAATCTTTCTCTTTAGATTTGTCTCTTCTAGATGTTTCATATAAATGAAATCACACAATGTGTGTTTTTAAATTATTTTAAAATTTATTTTATACATTCAATCACTGTATATTATTACAGCTTATAAGATAAATTTTCCCAGCATGAATACACCGTATCTTGGTCCAGTTAAAGATATTACCATACACATTCTGATCAACACATAATTTTCTATTTTTTGTCCCTTAAATCTTTTGCTTTATTTTTCTCTTTCATCTGGAATTTTTTCTTTCTTTTCTTTCATTCTTTTTTTTTCTAGACAGATTTTTTGCTATAGGGTATATGAGCTCACTGGAAAGACAGAAAGAGACAGAAAGACAAAGACAGAAACCAAGAAATCACCCCCCAGGGGGATGGCTATGCTGCAGCCCCTTCTCCTCCATTCTTCTCTTGGGATCTTGGATGGATGGATGGATGGGGACACACACACACACACACACACACACACACACACACACACTGGCCCGGACTGAGTTTAACCTGCTGGCTGGGTTCAAACCCTAATGGTGTAGGAGTCCAACAATGTAATCCTCACTCCAACTGCTTGTCTCTCCCTCCCTCCCTCCCTCTCTCCTGCCCTTCCTTCCTTCCTTTTTTAATTTGCCAGAGGGCACATGCACTCACCAGAGAAACAAAAGAGAGAAAGAGACGGCATTTTTCATGGGGAATAGTCAAATTCCACTCCTCTCTTTTCCATTTTAACTAAAATTGTGAATTCATTGGTTCTCACAGGTTTTTCTTTGTGTATTTTTAACCTCTTTTATTAGGTACATAAATAATTAGGATTGTTATGCCCTTTATAAATTGGCTCTTTTATTACCATGAGATAACGTTTTTATTCCTGGTAATGCTTTTTCTCTGGAGTGTAGTTTATCTGATATTAGTATAGCCAATTCAAATTTCTTCTGATTCACATTCCATAGTATAAATTTTCATCTTTTTATTTGTAACCTGTATATGTTTTTACATACAGAGTCTGTTTCTTATAAAAAGCATATCATTTTAATCCAGCCTGACTATTTACACCTTTTCACTGAAGTGTTCACACAATTTGTATTTAATGTAATTATTGATTTGGTTTGGCTTAAATCTACCATTTTGCTATTGTGTTCTGCTTGACCCTTTCTGGTCTGACTACATAATTTGCAGGGTCCAGTACAGCATGAAAATATAGAATCCTCATTCATAAATTATTAACAATTTCACACATAACAGGACGTTAAAACATGGGGTCCTTCCAAGTGCAGGATCTCACCTAACTACACAGCTCAGATGCGGGACAACCTCATAACAGTGCTTCCATTCTCCTGTTCCACCCCTTGCTACCTGTACTTTGCTTTTCATATGTAAAAACCCCAAAGTACATCGTCATTATTTTGCTTTAAATAACTAATTATCTCTTATAATGATTGATAAGAAACAGTGCCTATGTTTACATATGTAGTTCTCATTTCCGTTTGCCTTTATTTCTTTGTAAAGGTACAGGGTTAACCTTCTCTAAAATGTTTATAGTACAGATTTACTGATGATGATTTGTTTCAATTTTTGTAGGTCCAATATTTACTTCACACTTTTGAACTAGAGTTTTAGAATTCTGAGGACAAATATTTTTGAGTACTTTAAAGATACTATTCCACTGTCTTATAGCATTCACGATTTCTAAAGAGAAATCTGCTGTGATCTTTATCATTGTTCCTCACATTTCTTTTTGTTTACTTTTAAAATTTTTCTCCTCATCACTTAAATTATAGTTTGATTATGATGAACATTTTTGTGATTTTCTTCATGCTTTTTGGGTTTAGTGTTTGTTGAGTTTCTAGAATCTGTGGGTTAACGGTTGTCATCAAATTAGAAACAATTTTGGCCATTACTACTCATTTATTTCTCCTCTTTTATCTTATTTCTTCTTCAGATTCCACTTGGATGGATATGTGGCTCAGCAAAATTGTCCCAAAATTCACTAAACACTGGTCTTTTATTTTTGTTGTTGTTAATTCTGCCTTTTCTTTCTGTGTTTCATTTTATGTAGTGGTTTCAGGGTTACTATGTGTTCTTCTGTTACATCTAATCTGCATTAGTCTAATCTAGTGTATTTTCCAACTCCATCATAGTGTTTTTTTTCCTATTAATTTTATATGTGCCTTTATTAGAGCTTTTCTGTGTTAACATGTTCAGTCTTTCCTCGAAGACAGTGTTTATTTAAAAATATCTATTAATTCTATCATCTGTGTCGTATCAGAGTTGTGTTCATTAAACTTTCTCTTTAGGACCAGTGAGTGGATGTAATGGTAATGTCACTGGACTTCCACATAGTTGACCATGGTTGACCATAGTTGACCATGGTTGACCATAGTTGACCATGGTTGACCATAGTTGACCACAGTTGACCATAGTTGACCATAGTTCTGCTTGACCCAGGGGCTTAAAATACTCATGCAGGGTGGGTGTGCATGTGTGTCCAAAACAGTGAGAGGATAATGGAGAAGAAGGGATTGTAGCATGACCATACCCCTGGGGGAGGGGGCATGATTTCTCACTTTCTGTCTGTCTCTCTGGTGAGTGCACAGACCCTGTAGCAAAAATCTCTCAATTTTTTTTTTCTTTTTATTATGGGTTGTGTTTTTCCGCTCCTCTGCATATCTGCTAACACTGCCTATCACTGAGCATTTTACCTTTTTTCTGTTTGCATATGCCTTCTTGAACTTTATTCAGTGGCTAAGTTACTTAGAGGCAGTTGATCTTAATTATTGTAATAATAATAATAAAATAAATTATAAATAAATAAATAAAATATAAAAAGAAGGAGAACAAAAAAGTATTTGGATATTTGGGGGTCTTGTTTTATACCTTTTTATATGAGGCAAGAGAGGCACCTAGACTATGGTGAGTTTTTTCCCACTACTGAGGTCAAACCCCTTTATCCAAATGTATTCTGTCATTCATTAATTGAGGCTGGGGGATTCACTAGGACTCTGGCTGTTGAGAGATGGCACTATTTCTCTCCATGGTGATTTGGGGGGCTCTGTTTTCTAAGATTTTGGGTGGTTCTTTCCTTGGCTTTTGGACTATTTCTTTATATGCATATATTGATCACATTCAACAGAATATTTGAGGCAAACCTCTGGAGTTGTTCCTTTGTATAGTTGTCTCCTTGTTCTATTCTGCTTTACAGACCTGGCAGCTTGTACTTCCTTTGACATTTCCACAACTCTGAAACACCATCTGCTCTCCCTACAGCTCCCTGTCTGCACCTCAGCCTGGGAACTCTTTCCAGTCAGTAAGTAGCAGCAATCATAAGATTTATGATATTGGTTTCTTGCCCTCTGGGATCACTGTCCTAAGTCTAATGTCCAATATCTTAGGAGCTATTTTTCATATCTTTTGTCTGTTTTTCAGTTGCTTCAAGTGGGAAGACAAATCTGGCCCCTATTACTAATTTTTAATGGAAACAAAAGTCTAACATTGTATTTTAATAAGTCAAAGGTACATATTTTAATTTCTAGATAAGAACTAATACAATACCAAGAACATATTTCCAAAACAATAAACGAATAGAAGAAAGATAATTAGCCTAATATAAGGCAAGAAGAGGGTGAAAGACTAATAAAGAGCAAGCAACAAAATAGTAAGAAATAATAAAATGGTACATTTAAGCAAAAATAATTAGTAATTACACTCAAATTAAATCTAGTACATGTTCTGGCTCTGTGACCTGTTGGGTAAGGTAGTGGGATCTCACTTGGCCAACTATATGATTCAAGGCTCAGTCCTGGCAACCTGAGAAACATGCCAGGTGCACGTATGCCCAAAATCCTGACAGGAGGGAGAGATCGAGTAAAGGATTATGGTACGAGCATTCCCCATGGGGGGTGCTTTTTCCTTTCTCTCTCTGTTGAGCACATCTACACAAGCACATATGCCCTATGACAAAAAATCTCTCTCTTATAAAACATGCAATCTGAACATACATTTAACAAATGTAAACTCATGAACATACTGGATATACAATCCACCCATACAACTGCAGAAAAGTCTTTTTTTTTCATGCATAGACATATTTACAAACAAAGATTGAGCTCTGAAGCAAGTGGCCCACAGAAGGCAAAGATAATGTCAAATTCATCACTACAATACAATTCAAACAGAAATTATGAGAATAAAACAATGTCTAGAAAATGTCCACATATCTGGAGAACAGATAACACACCACTAAGTAACTCAAGTGTAAAAAGAAATCACAAAGGAAATAATACAGCAAAAAAAACTATTTCAAACAGAATAGCAATGAATATTCAATATATTCATACTGATAAAAGATTTGATAGAAAAATTATAGCTTTCAATGTATATATCAGGCAAGAACACAAAGGTTAAAATAAAGCAGTTAATTGTTTATCTCATGTAATTAATGCAAGAACTACAACTCACTCTAAAACGAAAAAGGAAATAATCAAAGACGACCAGATATTATTGAAATAGCTGTAATAATTTAAAAACCTAGAGACTCATAGGTATTGAACAAATTAATTCTGCCATCTTGAAACACAAAGCAAAACAAATAAAACCAAAACTCTTCAGAGACTAGATGGATCATTGCAAATTCTAACAAATGTATGAGGAAGAGCTGTCAAACAAACTTTACCAGGGAACTGAAAATGAAGAAACACTTCCTAACTCATATTTAGAGGCAAGCATAACCCTACTATTCAAATCTGACAAAGATATTATATGAAAAGAAAAACTTAGGCTGATAATTACTCATGAGGATAGGTGCAAAAGTTCTAAGCAAAATCCATACAGGCAGAATCCAGCGATACTTAAAGTAGACAACACATTGTGGCCATATTGGATTGATTCTAGAACTATAACCTTGGTTTAGCATTTGTAAACTATTATTAATGAAATATATCTCATTAATAGAATAATAAAAGAAATTATGATTTCAGTAGATGCATTAAAAGCATTTAATAAAATTTGCATTTATGATAAATATTCTTAGCAAACTTGGGAGGGGAAGGCAACTACCTCATCTTTAAAAGAAGCTAAACTCTTGGGATCAGCAGTTAGCGTAATGGCTATGTCGCTGGACTCCCACGTAGTTGACTGCGGTTAGTGTCCTGGACCAGGTGGCTTAAAAGTCACGCCGGGTGCGTGTGTGCATGCCCAAGATCCCGAGAGGAGAATGGAGGAGAAGGGATTGCGGCGTGGCCATACCCCCTGGGGGGTGATTTCTCACTTTCTGTCTCTCTGTCTCTCTCTGTCTGTCTGGCGAGCATACGCGCCCTATAGCAAAAATCTCTTCAAAAAAAATAATAAAATAATAAAATAAAGAAGCCAAACTCTTAACTGTGCACCACGTGACACGTGACCAGGGTGATGTCGTTTCCCAGCAACTTGATTCAAAGTTAGAAGGAAATGGAGAGTTCTGCTCAAGGAGGGGAAATCCTGTTCTATTTCAATCAGACAGCACCTGGAATATGGTGGTAGTATCGTGTGGCCTCCTCTAGGAGGCACATTGACAAACTAGAGAGACCCAAAAAAGACAGTGAAGACCATAAATCATGATAAGCAATCATGAAAATAATCAAGAACAAGGGAAGCCTTCATAAGTGGACAGTGTTTCTTGAAAAGGAGAACCTAAACTTATGAGTGTCTAGGGGAAGTATAATTAGTATTAGAGAAAGATGGACGCACTTTGAAAATCTACAGTAAAGAACTTTTTCACAAGGAAATTCTCTGGTCATGCTTTCTAAGTTCTCTGATATTATTATTATTTATTAAGATGTTGAGTGAGCCATCAGTAGAGATATTATAGAAAAGACTGGGATGAATTAGCAATATCTAAAATGACTCCAAACCCTAGAATTCTATAATTCAACAACCATAGATAAGAAGTGCTATAGTATTTACACAAGGCCACTGCAAGTTTATGCTGAGGTGCTTTAGCAGCAAACAGCACAGCCACAACTAAGGTAGTTTTAGTTTCCTTTACACCCTCGAGTGTTGTAGAAATCACTGATAAACTTACTTTTCAAAATGATATTTTGCTTATCTTGGCATTGATAAAGTCTGAAGTAACATGAATTAATCTAGGTCCAGTACCACAATGTTGCATGTGGTACTTAAAAATCATCACTTAGCCTCCTCTTCTAGTCGGGACCCTTAATGAATGAACAGCTCAAGGAAGTTAAACTGGTTTCTCTACCTCTCTGAGTCTGCTCATGACTTCTTGAACTCTTCTCATCCATTATACTCAGTTTACATATCATATTTCTCCTCTGGAGACTGGTTCTGTTTCCAAACCGCCTTTCATATTTCTTCCCACCTCAGCAGATTTTAAGTTAAATAACAGCAAAAAGGTAGCATTTAAACAAGATTTTTCATCTAAACTGCTTGGGAATCATTACCTCGTTAATATGCACTTCCAATTTATTTACTCTCTCTTATTTGAGCTGTTGCTTCCTGAAATAGTATGTTATTTCTATGGATTCATGGGTATATGAGAATCTCATGTTGCTGTTAAATTTGGTTATATATCAGTTCTAACGTCCTTGATAAAGAATTTGTGAATTCTTCTGTTACCCCAAGCCATCGATGGCTCTTTTCAGGTAGAAGCTTTATTAGCTCAGCAGTGAGGGTGAGTCACCAAACCAGGAACTGGAAATAGCAGCTCTAGCCAAAAGAACTTCATGGCTCTGTGTCGGCATTGGAAAACCATTCTTGGTCTCATGTTTGACCTCTTCAGAAACATCTAAGCACTGAGACAATGGTTAATGTCAAAGTTAGAACCCCCACATCTGAATTCTAGTAATGTATCAAATGGGTATAATTTTTGGCAATCTTTTGTGATTTTTGGCTTATTCAGATTGTCATATCTAAAATGATCTGTTATGCTTTTTACTGTATTTCAACCATGATTAAAAGAAGCTTAAGAAGGTCTTTGTCCCCTTTTAAATCAATTGTTTAAGTAAGTACAGTAATAATAGAGTAATGTATGTGTAATTTTCTACATATATTTATATTTTCACTATTTTTCTTATTACTTTATTAAACAGATTAAATATCTAAAACAATAGATAAAATAATAATTTTTAAAAAATAAATATAGTAATAAAGTAATAAATGTATTAGATATTTATCTTAGATATTTAGTTATTTATATGTGTAATATATTTATTATTACTAATATTATAATATTATTAGTTATTACTTTATTAAACAATATTTAATAGGGCTAGAATAGAACAATTACTACCAGCA
>NW_006159941.1:203069-231856 GCF_000334495.1 Tupaia belangeri chinensis | reverse complement strand
GTGGCCATACCCCCTGGGGGGTGATTTCTCACTTTCTGTCTCTCTGTCTCTCTCTGTCTGTCTGGCGAGCATACGCGCCCTATAGCAAAAATCTCTTCAAAAAAAATAATAAAATAATAAAATAAAGAAGCCAAACTCTTAACTGTGCACCACGTGACACGTGACCAGGGTGATGTCGTTTCCCAGCAACTTGATTCAAAGTTAGAAGGAAATGGAGAGTTCTGCTCAAGGAGGGGAAATCCTGTTCTATTTCAATCAGACAGCACCTGGAATATGGTGGTAGTATCGTGTGGCCTCCTCTAGGAGGCACATTGACAAACTAGAGAGACCCAAAAAAGACAGTGAAGACCATAAATCATGATAAGCAATCATGAAAATAATCAAGAACAAGGGAAGCCTTCATAAGTGGACAGTGTTTCTTGAAAAGGAGAACCTAAACTTATGAGTGTCTAGGGGAAGTATAATTAGTATTAGAGAAAGATGGACGCACTTTGAAAATCTACAGTAAAGAACTTTTTCACAAGGAAATTCTCTGGTCATGCTTTCTAAGTTCTCTGATATTATTATTATTTATTAAGATGTTGAGTGAGCCATCAGTAGAGATATTATAGAAAAGACTGGGATGAATTAGCAATATCTAAAATGACTCCAAACCCTAGAATTCTATAATTCAACAACCATAGATAAGAAGTGCTATAGTATTTACACAAGGCCACTGCAAGTTTATGCTGAGGTGCTTTAGCAGCAAACAGCACAGCCACAACTAAGGTAGTTTTAGTTTCCTTTACACCCTCGAGTGTTGTAGAAATCACTGATAAACTTACTTTTCAAAATGATATTTTGCTTATCTTGGCATTGATAAAGTCTGAAGTAACATGAATTAATCTAGGTCCAGTACCACAATGTTGCATGTGGTACTTAAAAATCATCACTTAGCCTCCTCTTCTAGTCGGGACCCTTAATGAATGAACAGCTCAAGGAAGTTAAACTGGTTTCTCTACCTCTCTGAGTCTGCTCATGACTTCTTGAACTCTTCTCATCCATTATACTCAGTTTACATATCATATTTCTCCTCTGGAGACTGGTTCTGTTTCCAAACCGCCTTTCATATTTCTTCCCACCTCAGCAGATTTTAAGTTAAATAACAGCAAAAAGGTAGCATTTAAACAAGATTTTTCATCTAAACTGCTTGGGAATCATTACCTCGTTAATATGCACTTCCAATTTATTTACTCTCTCTTATTTGAGCTGTTGCTTCCTGAAATAGTATGTTATTTCTATGGATTCATGGGTATATGAGAATCTCATGTTGCTGTTAAATTTGGTTATATATCAGTTCTAACGTCCTTGATAAAGAATTTGTGAATTCTTCTGTTACCCCAAGCCATCGATGGCTCTTTTCAGGTAGAAGCTTTATTAGCTCAGCAGTGAGGGTGAGTCACCAAACCAGGAACTGGAAATAGCAGCTCTAGCCAAAAGAACTTCATGGCTCTGTGTCGGCATTGGAAAACCATTCTTGGTCTCATGTTTGACCTCTTCAGAAACATCTAAGCACTGAGACAATGGTTAATGTCAAAGTTAGAACCCCCACATCTGAATTCTAGTAATGTATCAAATGGGTATAATTTTTGGCAATCTTTTGTGATTTTTGGCTTATTCAGATTGTCATATCTAAAATGATCTGTTATGCTTTTTACTGTATTTCAACCATGATTAAAAGAAGCTTAAGAAGGTCTTTGTCCCCTTTTAAATCAATTGTTTAAGTAAGTACAGTAATAATAGAGTAATGAATGTCTAATTTTCTACATATATTTATATTTTCACTATTTTTCTTATTACTTTATTAAACAGATTAAATAGCTAAAACAATAGATAAAATAATAATTTTTAAAAAATAAATATAGTAATAAAGTAATAAATGTATTAGATATTTATCTTAGATATTTAGTTATTTATATGTGTAATATATTTATTATTACTAATATTATAATATTATTAGTTATTACTTTATTAAACAATATTTAATAGGGCTAGAATAGAACAATTACTAACAGCAAGATGTTTTTCAAGTATAACTAAAGATGTTGCCTCTTTTTAAATAGTATGTGTTTTTACCTGTATGCAAGAAAAAAAATTATTTATTTATATTTTTAGAGAGGTTTTTGCTATAGGGCACATGTGCTCACCAGAAAGAGAGAAACAGAGAGACAGAAAGCAAGAAATCACCCCTTGGGGTTATGGCCACGCCACAATTCTTTCTCCTCCATTCTCCTCTCGGGATCTTGGGCACACACGCACATACGCCTGGCGTGAGATTAAGTCACTGGGTACCAGACTCTAACCATGGTCAACTAAATGGGAGTTCAGCGACAGTCATTATGCCAACTGCTGGTCCTTAGAAAAATTTTTTAAACATTTACTCATTTCCTTCATTTGAAAGAGAAACATAAGGACCCTTGGACCCTTGACAGAGTTTTTGCTACACCTTGATCCTTTCTTGAGTCTTCCAGTTAGCCTGACCAGGGTAGGGCCACAGGCAAAGCAGATGTGTCCAGGTCAACCTGGGCTTCAAATCCCAGGCCTTCCCACATGGCTCCAGTATCAGTCAATGGTGTCCCACTGCCTATATCACCATGGTTGGACCAAAAACAATTTTTAAAATATTACCACAGGTATGTGGTCATAAACTCCTTCCTCATTTATTTTTTTAAGTTACTTAAAAATTCAACTAATTATTTAAAAGTATACTACTTTAATTAGTTAATATAATGCTCAGATGGCTTACCATATTTTAAACATCACATAGGTGACTCATCAAATGACATTTACAGGAAATATTAACACTTAAAATCTCATAGATATTTGCATGTTTTACAAATTGAAATGTTTGAATGACTGAAAACAGGTATTTTTTAAAAAGATTTATTTATTTATTTATTTATTTATTTATTTATTCATTCATTCATTCGTTCATTTTAATTTTGACCAGAGAGAGACACAGAGAGAGAGAGAGAGGAAAGTGAGAAAGCAAGCCACGAGGTCCAGGACTTGAACCGTGGTGGGCCATGTGGAGTGTCCAGCACCTTAACCACCACACCACGTGCTGGTACCAAAAGCAGGTATTTTAATAATATACATAACCTGACAATTCACTCCAAATATATACATCTAGAATTTTATGAATTGGGTTATATATATAACTGAATCACAATTTTGCTAACTGAAATTTGATTACATATAACAAATTGCAAGGCATGCAGAGAAACATTACAAAATGTGTGTGTGCGTGTGTGTGTGTGTTTAATGCCAGAGGGTGTGGGCATGTGCCTGTGAGAGAAAGAATCCTGCAATGGGGCATGGTCATGCTTCAATCCCCTTTTCTCTGTTAATTCTGTCAGGATCATGGGCATGTGTGCACATGTACCTGGCATGTTTTTCAGGCAGCCAGGGCCAGAATTCAAAACAGAGTCAGCAGGTGTGATCCAGCTCCTTCTGCACAGTGCTTAACAACTGTGCTCTGAGCTGGCCCTGCATGTATGTTTTAGTATAATACAACATTGTGGAGAATTTTGTCTACTGCTGATGTGTTTTGGGTTCCTTCCGAATGAGGTTAGTTACTAGAAATTCTGCAAGAAATTTATTCTATAGCTTGGGTTCTGAGGAAACTGTGAAAACAATAAAAAATGAAAGTTCAAGAATCAATTAGGAAATTGATACAAACCAAAGTTCACCTTGTAATAAAGCTATGTCAAAATCACCTTCTAGTAAAGTTATGTTAAAAAGACCAAAACTGGGACCAGCAAATGGAATAGCAGTTATGCCTCTGGACTCCCACATGGCCCACCACTGTTAGATTCCTGGACCCAGTGGCTTGAAAATTACACGGGGCATGTGTGAGTGTGTGCCCAAGAAGCCAGGAGGAGAATGGGGAAGGGACTTTGGCATAGCCATTCCCCCTAGGGGATGATCTCTCACTTTCTCTCTCACTGTGTCTGTCTCCTTTTCTCTCCCATGTGAGCTCACCTACCCTAAGGCAAAAAAAAAAGACCAAAACTATTCTGAGGATTTCGGTTTCTCAAAGATCAAGCTAAGATTTTTGTTTATTTTTTAACCTATCTTTACTTAATACATTTTGTTTCCTAAATAAATAAAAAGTGAATAAATTTTCAGTAATATAGTAATTTTTTTAAAGATGTTTTTGCTTTAGATATGTGCACTTGCCAAAGAGAGACAGAGACAGCAAGAGAGAGAAAGGGAGAAAGTGCAAGATCACCTTCCAGCGGGGATGGCCATGCCAAAATTTCTTCTCCATTCTCATTCTGGGATCTTGGGCTCCTATGCACATGCGCCCAGTGTGGTTTTCAAACCACCAGGTTTAGGACTCAAACCATGGTCAGCCAGACCGGTGTCCGACGAGGTAACTGCTCTGTCATCTGCTGGCCCAATGCATTTTTCTTTTTTTCTTTCTCTATTTTTTTAAAAGGATTATTTTATTTATTTATTTGACCAGAGAGGGACAGAGAGATCGACAGGGAAAGCGAGAAAGCAAGCCACCAGGTCTGGGACTCAAACTGTGGAAAACTACGGTCAGTGTGTGGGAGTCCAATGCCCTTAACCACCACACCACCTGCTGGCCCCTTTTTCTTTCTCTCTTTCTTTCTTTCTTTTTTTTTTTTTTTTTTTTTTAAGAGATTTTTGATATTGGGCCCATATGCTTGCCAGAGAGAGGGAGAAACAAAAAATAAGAAATCATCCCCCACCCCACCCCAGGGCAGATGGCCACGACAAGATCTGATTTCCTCCATTCCTCTCTTGGGATTTTGAGCATGCATGCACATGTACCTGATGTGTGTTTTAAGTGCCCAGGTCTGGGACTCAAACTTTGTTCAACCACGTGGGAGTCCAGTAATGCAGCCATTACAACATCTGCTGGTCCCCCAATACAATAATCTTTTTTTCGTTATTCTTTTTATCTTTTATTTTTAAATTTTTTTTTTTGGAGGGGTTTTTGCTATAGGATGCATGCACTCGCCAGAAAGGCAGAGACAGAGAGACAGAAAACAAGAAATCACCCCTCAGAGGAGATGGCCATGCCACAATCGCTTCTCCTCCATTCTCTCAGGATCTTGAGCAAGCACGCACACACGCCTGGTGTGAATTTAAGCTACCAGGTCCAGGACTCGAACTGTGGTCGACAACATGGGAATCCAGCAACATAGCAATTACTCCAACTGCTGGTTTATCCCCCAATACAGTAAATTTTTTAAAGAGAAACATAAAGGACATCTTTGGGATAAATAAAAATAGGATAATTTAAAGATTTTTTTTTTATTTTTAGCATTATAATTTCCAGTGAAATTTGAAAATGACATGAGGTTATATAACCATTTAATTATTCTTATGGATATAATAGACTAAAAGTTATACAACTCAAGACTGTAGAACTGCACTATTCAATTTGGAAGCCATTAGTCAGGTGTAGCTGTTTAAATTTAAATTTTAATTAACCACATAAAAGGTAAAAATTCATTTCCTCAGTTGCACTGGTCACATTTCAAGTGCTTATTGACCAAATATGACTAGTGGATATTGTACTGGACAACACAGGGTAGAATATTTCCATCACCACAGAAAGTTCTACTGGGCAGTCCTGCTCTAGAATATAAGAGGAAGGTTGCGTGCATATTTATGGCGGAAAATTACCTGAATCCTGATTAACAGTATGCACAGTAATGCTTCTTTTTCTTCTCTTTCCATTTTTACCTAGAAAACCTACATATTCCAAAAGGTCATTTTCTGATCTTTTTGAAGATATAGTATATTTCTGTTAAGAGCAAGCCTTGCTAACAAAATCTGACCAGTTATTCAAAAAGGAAGAAAGAAAAAGAAACTAAAACTTTATTAGTTGGCAAGCTACTGAAGAGGCATACTGATATTGCATTAGCAAAACTGACACTGAAGGTTATCTTTTTTCTTTTTATTTATTTATTTCTTCTATAAGTGAGAGAGACAGTACCCCGGACTGGATCTTGATACCATGATCCATGGTCAACTTCAGCCAGTCCCAGATCATGGGCACACACACATGCCAGGTATACTTGGAGAGGTCCCAGGATGTCAACTGGATCTTCCCACATGGGTCAGCCTTTCAGAGCACTGCACGTTAGTCCTAAATAATGGATTTCATAGTGAGATGGTAGCCTGGTCATTGAGAATGGATTTGTGTCTCTGTAGACAGAACTACCTTAGCTCTGAGTGCTGTCTTCGGAGAGTTCTATATGGCTAACTGAGAAGAGACTAAGTCAAATAAATTTACAGATTGTTTTTGTTGGGCATTCTCATAGGTGACTCGTGACAGCAAGTGAATCAGAGAATTCTGATTGGAGAGAGGATAGAAAATTGTCTGTCTTTAGAAAAAAAAAATTGGGCCAGCAGGTGGTATGGTAGTTAGGGTGCTGGATTCCCACATGGCTGACCATGGTTTGAGACCCAGACCCAGTGGTTTGAAAATTAAAATAGATAAATGAATATAAATAAATAAATGTTAAAAAAAAAAACAAACCCGTGTAAATTCCAAACTTTAGAAACCAGTTCTATGAAAACCACCATGACTCTGCAAGAAAAATACTTATTTGAAAGTGTTCCTAAATGTAGACTTTCAAACTCTGCATTTGATTAAGTCCACTTAAGAAAAAAACACCCTCGTTTTGTGTTGTTCTATTATCTTCAAATGATTAAAATGGTATCATTACCACTTATAAATTTTATATCTCCCTTAAAGATTACATTTTTAAAAAAACACTTAAATGATACCATGCCTCCAAAAAAAAGGCAGTTTCTCCTCTCACCGAAATAATATTCCCCTAGGGGTCAGATTTACATCTCCGGCAACGCCATGGGAGAATTAGACTCCAAGAAAGCAATGAGAATCCTCATAGAGTTACATAGGATGAAAATTTGGCTCAGACATTATTTTTTAGATGGAAACTGATAAACAGAATAAAACTTAAAATACACAGAAATGTCGATCCAAGGTAACAATGCCAAAAGAAAGGGGTCTTTTGTTGTTGTTGTTTCCAGATATTTTTTTCCCCCTTCTCTTTTCTCTGCTATTTTGGCCGGTTCCCTCTTGTTCCCTCCTGTTGCCTCTTACGGTCCTTGTGCTACTAAGGCCTGTTGAAATAGTAGGAATTCAGGTAAAAATGTAGTGGCTCCTTGTCCTACTTACTTTTCATAACTATGAATTTTGAATTGTCTACTCCATGTGTCTTGAACTGTGAACCAACCAACCAGACTGCTGGCCTGAATTACATGTGACAAGCTAACCACAGGGCAGCAACTCTACAGAACACCTCTTCTACACTCTTCAAGAGCGCTCATCCTGGGCTGTGGCATCATCGTATTTAGAAACCAAGGATGTCTTATGCTTATTAGAATTGCAAATGTGAGCCTAAAGATATGTGTGTTGCAAGGTAGAAGTGTAGATTTCATTTTCTTATCATCTATTTCATGCTTATGTTTCCTTTCCTTTGTTTTATGTTTGCTTTACTGCTATCTCAAAATACCCTAGTATGTTTCAGTGGTTTAATTGTAGTCTGCATTACCTGCTGTTACTCAAATAGCCCATAACACCTCTTTGTGATTTCAAAACTGCAGACTGAGGAGTTCTGACTCTGTACAAAATGCAATTTCCTTTCTAGTTGTATGTAATTTTTCTATATTACCTATAGTGGGCTGCTCCGAAATTACTTTTTGATTGATATTATTTGAATGAAATTCAATTTTACAACTTTAAACCATCTTACAGCATGTGGAAAATTGCACGCCAGCATTAGGCGTCGTTTGGAGAGTCCTAAATGCTAATCGCTGATTTAGAGAGGGAGGGCTAATTCATCCCATGAACTCTGTAAGAAAAACACATGTAGCTCAAAACATTGCCATTTTTCTGTTGCTGAGGTATCGATGAATGGGTGTTAGTCTATGAGTTGTGGATGATATGCTTCAAAATTCCAGGAGCTGGACTGGCTCTGTAGCACAGTGGTTAAGCCCTATGCGTAGACAGCCAGATCTCACATGACTGACCATGGTTTGAATCCCAGCCCTAGCAGCTTGAAAACATTCCATGTAATTGTGTGTGCACATGTGCCCCAAATCCTCAAGACACAGAGAAATGGAGAAGGTATTACAATATGACTATGTGTCACTGGGGAGTGTGCACTCATTCTCTTTCTCTTTGGCTCAGACATTATTTTTTAGATGGAAACTGATAAACAGAATAAAACTTAAAATACACAGAAATGTCGATCCAAGGTAACAATGCCAAAAGAAAGGGGTCTTTTGTTGTTGTTGTTTCCAGATATTTTTTTCCCCCTTCTCTTTTCTCTGCTATTTTGGCCGGTTCCCTCTTGTTCCCTCCTGTTGCCTCTTACGGTCCTTGTGCTACTAAGGCCTGTTGAAATAGTAGGAATTCAGGTAAAAATGTAGTGGCTCCTTGTCCTACTTACTTTTCATAACTATGAATTTTGAATTGTCTACTCCATGTGTCTTGAACTGTGAACCAACCAACCAGACTGCTGGCCTGAATTACATGTGACAAGCTAACCACAGGGCAGCAACTCTACAGAACACCTCTTCTACACTCTTCAAGAGCGCTCATCCTGGGCTGTGGCATCATCGTATTTAGAAACCAAGGATGTCTTATGCTTATTAGAATTGCAAATGTGAGCCTAAAGATATGTGTGTTGCAAGGTAGAAGTGTAGATTTCATTTTCTTATCATCTATTTCATGCTTATGTTTCCTTTCCTTTGTTTTATGTTTGCTTTACTGCTATCTCAAAATACCCTAGTATGTTTCAGTGGTTTAATTGTAGTCTGCATTACCTGCTGTTACTCAAATAGCCCATAACACCTCTTTGTGATTTCAAAACTGCAGACTGAGGAGTTCTGACTCTGTACAAAATGCAATTTCCTTTCTAGTTGTATGTAATTTTTCTATATTACCTATAGTGGGCTGCTCCGAAATTACTTTTTGATTGATATTATTTGAATGAAATTCAATTTTACAACTTTAAACCATCTTACAGCATGTGGAAAATTGCACGCCAGCATTAGGCGTCGTTTGGAGAGTCCTAAATGCTAATCGCTGATTTAGAGAGGGAGGGCTAATTCATCCCATGAACTCTGTAAGAAAAACACATGTAGCTCAAAACATTGCCATTTTTCTGTTGCTGAGGTATCGATGAATGGGTGTTAGTCTATGAGTTGTGGATGATATGCTTCAAAATTCCAGGAGCTGGACTGGCTCTGTAGCACAGTGGTTAAGCCCTATGCGTAGACAGCCAGATCTCACATGACTGACCATGGTTTGAATCCCAGCCCTAGCAGCTTGAAAACATTCCATGTAATTGTGTGTGCACATGTGCCCCAAATCCTCAAGACACAGAGAAATGGAGAAGGTATTACAATATGACTATGTGTCACTGGGGAGTGTGCACTCATTCTCTTTCTCTCTCTCTGGCAAGTGCACATGCCCTCTGTCAATTAAACTAATTCTAAGAATGGAACTAACACGATATTATGGAATCATAAAATAGAGCTCCCATTTCCACTTGGAATCAGAGAAGACTTCCTGGAGGAAGTGATGCTTAAGCAGAGTCATGATATAGCAGACAAATTAAGAAAACTACAGGAAGTTCAGTGTTGTGAGACTATGTTTGAAATAGACAATGACAAGAGATGAGGCTGGAAAAAAATGAGCTCGGACCAAAGGGACTCCATTAAAAAACAAATAAAAAACCATGGTATTTTAATTTCTAGGACATAGGAGAACTATAGAGGGCTTTAAGAAATAGGACCTGATCAAACTCCCACTCAGAGGGACTCTGGTGACCCTGGAAGATGGTTCGTGAGGCCTTTTCAGTAGTCCTGTGAGGGATAACGAAGACTGGTCATAGGCAGTGCCAGTGAGAATCAAACAAGGGTGAGCAAGGGGGACCAGTGAAGGTTGTCTCAACTTTCTGGCTTGAAAGACTGAGTGGACAATGGTAACTCTATGCAGGCAAGATAATACTGGAAACATTGGTTCTGGAGAAACGAGATGAGTTCAGTTTTGGATGTGTGAAGAATTTAAGAGAGATCTAGCTGATGTGCACAGGTGAGTTCATGCTATGGTTTGAACGTTTGCGTCCCTCCAAAATTCACATTGAATCTTAATCCCCAAGGCAATAATATTGAGAAGTGGGGCTTTTAGGAAGTGATTAAGTAATGAAGGCTCTACCGCCATGAATGGAATTAGTGATCTTGTCCAATGACTTGGAACTAGCTAGTCTCTTTTGCCCTTATCCCATGCAGGGATGCAGCAACAAGGCAACATCTGGGAAGCAAGAGAGCAGCCCTCTGAGACTTGGAATCTGCTGGAGCCGTGATCTTGAATTGCCCAGTCTCTAGACAGTAAGAGTGAAATTTCTATGTTTTATAAATTACCCAGTCTAAAATGCTATTTTTATAGAAGCAGAAATGAACTAAGACAATTAGATATAAACATCCAAAGCTAAGGAGAATCTGGGTTATAGAGAAGGAGTTAGAAAGTTCTCACATGTAGGTGGTCACTGAAATTGGTAGTAGATTGTGTAATTTAGGGGCAGTGGATATAGTCAGAGGTATCCTTTTTTTTGGATTATTTATTTAATTCTAGTTGTTATTATTATTATTTAATTTGACCGGAAAGAGACAGAGAGAGAAAGGGAAAGTGAAAAAAACAAGCTACCAGGTCTGGGACTCAAACCACAGTCTGCCATGTGAGAATCCAACACCTTTAACCTACATGCTACCTGCTGGCCCCAAGTTAGAGGAATCTTAAAAAAATTGCTATTTAGTAGTCAAGAGAAGAAAAGGGAGCCTGCTAAAGAGAGAAAAAATAGTGTGAGAAGCACAAGGGATATAATAAAGTGTGGTAACACTCCCCCTTCAGGTACTTTTCTTCTATGTCCCTTTAACATCATAAGTACATCTTTTGTTATAATAGTTACTGCATGGCATTGAGGATACTGATACTATTTCTTTTCCATCCTTCTTTCTTCACCAGACTGGAAGCTCCTACTGAACTGGGACTGTATCGTGGTCTTTATTGCATCCCTAGTGCCCACCAAAGAGGACACAGTCAATACACGGTAAACATTCAATACGTCAGACAAATACCAACAATACAAATGCACACACACATGCTCCCCTGTTCCTTATGCAATACTCTCTTGCTTCTAAGTTATAGAAATGCAAGTTGAGGGGTCAGCAGGTGGTATGGTGGTTAAGGCACTGGATTCACACATGGTTGACCGTGGTTTGAGTCCTGGACCTGGCAGCTTGATTTCTCTCTCTCTGACTCTCTTTGATCAAAATGAATAATAATAATAATAATAATAATAATAATAATAATAATTAAATAATTCTTAAAACAAAAATTCAACTTGAATTTGATAGTAGCTTGTGGCACTTAAGGAAGAGTTAAACCCTCAAACTCAGTGACTGATAAATATTTGGAACAACAGCAATCTGGAAACTGAAGCCCCTCTATTTTTTATCTTTCATTTTTTTCTTCTTGTTGTTGCATTATCTTTCCAGATAGCTTTTTCAAAATTTTAATCCTACAAAATATAACAACTGATAAATCCTATATGTTGCATTTTACTCCTCCACCACTGCCAGAAATTTATCTGGATGTTTACTTGCTACAAGTTCAAATATTGTGGGGGCATAGATTCATTGATCTGGCATACATCAGGTAGCCAATTGGACCAACTGAGTACCCAGGGCATCAAGGATATTTTTATTTTTATTTATTTATTTATTTTTTGAGAGGTTTTCGCTATAGGGCGTGTGCACTCGCCAGACAGACAGAGAGAGACAGAGAGGCAGAAAGCGAGAAATCACCCCCCAGGGGGGATGGTCATGCCGCAATCCCTTCTCCTCCATTCTCCTCCCAGGGTCTTGGGCACGCACGCACATGTGCCTGGCGTGAGTTCTAAGCCACCGGGTCCGGGACTCGAACCGCGGTCGACTACATGGCAGTCCAGTGACATAGCCATTACGCTAACTGCTGGTTCCCAAGGATATTTTTACAAAATATCTGTTGTCACTAAAACCATGAGGAGAGGGAAACTTTCCACCCAGAAAGGATTGTCCACCATGGTAAATTATAAACCCATTCAAAGGTAAAACAAACGAACAAACAAACAAAACCCAGGAGAACTGGAGTGGAGTAGAATCATGAATACCAGAAATCCTGAGAATTCTAGAAACACCTAGGTTGGGAAGCAGCATGGTGGAGTCTTACGAGTATGGTCTTGACAGAGAGTGCCTTTCCAGCTGTATCTCTTACTGGCTCCATGGACCGGGTGAAGTTATTTGATCTGCCTGGAGATTTTTCATCAGATGTAATCTGCAGGTGATAATTATTGAGTTGTTGTGAGAATGAAGTGAAATAATGTGATAATAATAGTTTATATTTATTATTGTATTATGGATTAGCTATTGTGGTTTTTTTTTTTTTTTTGGAGAGATTTTCACTGTAGGGGGCGTGCGCTTGCCAGACAGACAGAGAGAGACATAGAGACAGAAAGCGAGAAATCACCCCCCAGGGGGGATGGTCACGCCGCAATCCCTTCTCCTCCATTCTCCTCTCGGGATCTTGGGCACGCACACACACACGCCCGGCATGAGTTTTAAGCCACTGGGTCCGGGACACGAACCGCGGTCGACTATGTGGGAATCCAGCGACATAGCCATTACGCTAACTGCTGGTTCCCTGGATTAGCTATTGTTTTAAGTGAACCATATGAATCTATAATAGGTATTACTCTCATCCTTTTTTTTTTTCCCCAGAAAGGAAATTGAGATTCAACTCCACAAGGTTTCACAGCCAATAAGTGATGAGTTGAAGTTTGACCTCAGGAGTCAGGTGGTAGAGCCAACCCTATAAACTACTGTGATCCACTGACTCTCTTATTAAATATTGTTATGATAATGTATACAGAGCACTTACAGTACCCAGTCCACATCTCTCCAACTAATATTTATTGAGTACTGTTATGGACTCAATTAAGGAGAGCCATAAGATAAAAATCCCTGACTTCATAAGGTTTACATTTTAATATATATCATAAATAAAAATATATGGATAACTTAAAGTAGCAATCAGTGTCATAAAGGTCAAAAAAAAGAGATCAGAGCATGACTGAATGGTAGAGTGAAGTTCATCTGAGCTTAGTTGATCAAGAACAGACCTTTGAGGAGGTGACATCTGACCCAACATGCAAATCATGAGAGGAAAAAAAGCTCTATTAAGACCAAGGAAAGGGGGAACCAGCAGTTAGCGTAATGGCTATGTCGCTGGACTCCCACGTAGTCGACCGTGGTTCGCGTCCCGGACCCGTTGGCTTAAAACTCACGCCGGGCGCGTGTGCGTGCATGCCCAAGATCCCGAGAGGAGAATGGAGAAGGGATTGCGGCGTGACCATCCCCCCTGGGGGGTGATTTCTCACTTTCTGTCTCTCTGTCTCTCTCTGTCTGTCTGGCGAGCGCACGCGCCCTATAGTGAAAATCTCTCAAAAAAAAAAAAAAAAAAAAAAAAGACCAAGGAAAGGGCTAGCAGGTGGTGTAGTGGTTAAGATGTTGGACTACCACGTGGCTGACTGTGGTTGAGTCCTGGACACAGCAGCTTGACATTCACACTGGGTGTGTGTGCATGTGTGCCCCAAATTTGAGAGGAGAATGGAGAAGGGACGATGGTGTGACCATTCCCTCTGGAGGGGGAGGATTTCTTACTTTCTGATGGGTGTACATGCTCTATAGCAAAAATCTTTTTAAATTTAAAAAAAAAAAAAGAAAAACATTGAAGAATTTTTCAGGCAGAGGAAATTACACTGCCAAGGTTCAGAATAGGGTTTGAAGAACACTAAGGAGACCAACCTGGCTACAAGTAGGTGAGGTTGAGGGTGGAGGGTGAAAGTTGTTGATAATGAGTGGCTAAATTATTAGAAACTTCAGGGCATGGTTTGGACTTTTTTCTTTGCATAATGGACTATTATAGGTATCAGATATGGTAGTGATATTATCTGATTTCAACTTTGAGAAGATCACTCTGCTACCTGGAGAATGGTAAGTAGGCAGCAAGGAAACCAGTAAGAGAATGCAAAAGATAATGGCTCAGACTAGCATTTGGGACACCAAAACATGATCAGATTAAGAATATATCCGAGGTAGGGCTGACAAGATGTGCTAATTCATTGTTTGTGGATATGAAGGAAAGAGAGAATGGGTTTTAAGATTCATCATATGTTACTGGAGGGGGGATGCTGGGATGAAGAAAGGAGGGGAAGTGCTTGGGTGGAAGAAAACCAAGTTCTACGTAAGGTTTAAAAACCATGTAACGTACTTAAGCAAAGATTCAGCAGCTATCAGTTGTCTACCTTCCAAGAATGCTTAGGGGAAAGTGAAAGTGTTTTGCAAATTACATACTACTTTAGGGATCAGCAGGTGGCATGGTGGTTAAGGCACTGGGCTTCCACATGGCTGACCCCAGTTCGAGTTCCAGATCTGGGGGCTTGCTTTCTCACTTTGTCTCTCTCTCCAGGAGTAAATAAAATTAAATAAAAATAATTATTAAAAGTAAATTAAATAAAAATAAAATAAAAAACACTTTTAATTTAACTTGAATTAAATTTGAGATGTGATTGAATTGGGATTTTATATTTTTTATTTTTTAGCCTAGTGAATCACTGTGTTTTAGAAAAAGCCAGAAATTATTCTTATGGGATTTTTTTTTATCAGATTTAAGTTCTTAAAGATTATATGTAGCAAGCCATCAGGTAGCAAAGCAATCCATAAAGCTTGTGAATCCCATTAGTTTGCAGAGCCATCTTCTCAATTTCACTTTATTGCTGTTGACAAGCTGGCCTTAGGGAAAGCCCTGCCTGCAAGCTGAGCATCTTGGAACTCAACTGCTCAGGCCACCAGGACCAATGGGGCACTCAGGGTCTGTACCCTTTCTTTTCAATCAGCCTTCAGGGCAAGAATTAAAATTTCCCAGGGAACAGTTAAGCGCAAGGCTAGTGATTGGTGTGGTAGCATAATCTTTTTGTATTTTCCTAGGGCTGGGAAGGACAGCAATTACTGCTTCCTTTGTAAATTTTGACTGATTTCTGGGACATGGGAAATCAGCCAAACTACTTTTGTGGATGGTCCACTTCCCATTCCTAAAACTCCAATTAGTGGGGAACCAGCAGTTAGCGTAATGGCTATGTCGCTGGACTCCCACGTAGTCAACCGCAGTTCGCATCCCGGACCCGGTGGCTTAAAACTCACACTGGGCACGTGTGCGTGCGTGCCTAAGATCCCAAGAGGAGAATGGAGGAGAAGGGATTGCGATGTGACCATCCCCCCCTGGGGGGTGATTTCTCGCTTTCTGTCTCTATGTCTTTCTCTGTCTGTTAGGTGAGCGCACACGCTCTGTAGCGAAAAAACCTCTCCAAAAAAAATAAAAAAGATAAAATTTAAAAAAAAAATTTTTTTTTTCATGAGTGAAGAGAGGGAGAGAGAATATGCACCCCCAATAGAAACTTGATGTTGTGACTCACCCCAGCCCTTCCTGGCCCATGGGCATGCACACGCCTGTACATTCAGGTAGGTCTCTGGACACAAGCCTGGAATCTTCCCTTGTGAGTCGGCCCCACAGAGTCTGTGCTACCACCCAGGTCCCTGAAGACCCCACTTCTTATCTTTCTCTTCAGCTCATGTTTGTCTGGCTCTTCTAAGTGTCTTTTGGGTTTGATTTAGGCTAGATTCATTTGTATTTGAAGAAAACATAGTGGCTATCTTTCAAGTTTACAAGTGTTATAACTGTCCTTCTTGACTGATATGTATGCAGGAAGAATGGGTGAAATAGTTGGGTTTTTATTTTCTTTCATCAAGTTACTGATGAATTTTCAGGATCATAGCTCAGGATGAATCAAAACAAACAAAAATCTTCCTTCTGGTTATCATCGTTAGGTCAAGAAGATGTGAATCAGCTGGTAGGTTTACTAGGATGATTTACAATTTTCCATAGAAAACTAGAAAGTTCTGTTTGGCCAGCAGCTTCCTTCTCTCTCTCTCTTCTCCAGCACTTTAGTTGAGCCATTGTGTAATTGGGTTAAAAAAAAAAAAAAAGAATTAGAAAAAAGAACATGGAAAAGTTACTCAACTGCAGTAACACACAGGGAACTTGCATTTCAGCCAGAAATCCAGCAACTCCTTCGGGAGCCTAGCAGACAGATTCTGGCGTCAACAGAGCACCGAGCTCCAGATCAAGCTAAAGGTCCACAAACAATGGAGCTGTCCAGAAGGCTGTGAGGCGCTGATACCTAGACTTGCTACAGATACGACTTTCACCTTCTGGGCTGGCTCCTATCAGTTATATCTATAAACTTTACTTAACAAGGCCAGCATTAATGAGGTCCTCCTGTGTGCTTGAGGAAACTTTTTTTTTTTTTTCCAATTTGTTTTACTGAATTGTGCATCTTAGGATCATTATGCCCTATCCAAGTTGCTAATGGTCTGAACTAAAGTAACCTTGCCTTGTAGAAACAATATAAATGCAACAATACCTAATATTAATTGCCTAGACTTCAAGGGAAAAGTTTTAAACAAGTTTCCTTTGAGCGCCCTCTCTCCAAAATGATTACTTAATGACCTTTTCTACTTTTTTCAGGCACCCCTTCTTAGGCTACATGGTTGCCACATGGAGTTTCCAGGTTTTTGTATGACCCTGCAGTACTGGAGACAGTCCACCAGCCACATTGGTGGATCAAAGAAAAGATACCAGGTCACATCTATTCATGGATTGACTGATTAAACTTGGGATAATCAGAGACTCAGAGAGGTCCCTCTTCAGTGGCTAGAAGACAATACTGGGGACCCACTGATGGCCGTGTTTGTCTTTAAGAAGCCATTTTGTACCAGCAGAAAAGTACTGACATGCAGTGATTAGCTCTCTGGATTTGCCATGCAGTCTCACACCTCTCTGTTTTCTGTTCATTTCTTTCCTCTGCTTGACCCTTTCTGGTGAATCCTGCTCCTCCTTCGAGATTTGGCTCAGGAATAATTTCCTTTGTGAAGAATGTCTTCAGTTCTTCAACTCTTGGTGTAATGACTGTCTTTCAGCTCTCTGTGCTCCAGATCTCTTCAGCCAACAGAAAGGACCTGGAACACAGAAACTGTGACCTTATCCCTTTTGTTGATTCTCATGGTCCCCAAACATATAGCCTGGGACATCATAGTTTTGTTGACTAGAGGTTTGTCACAAGTCCTGACAAGTTGTCAACCACAGCAGGCCAGTGGTTGAAATGGCTGGGAAGACGATTTTTTGACTGGGCCTTGCTTGTCCTGTTTCTTGGCAGCACTGGGTAAAGCAGCTTATGTCTCTCGTGGCATCCAAGCCTCAACATCCCAGCAGAGAAGATTCCCAGGGTGCTACAGCTTGGGTGAGTTGCCGGAACAAGGGCTTCTGCCCAGCCTTCACTAAACCGTCAGTCAATTTTTTTTCTACAAAAGCTCACAATTCCTAGGTACCAACTTCATTTCACAGAACAGTGTGCACAGAATCCATCTTCTGAATTAACAAAAGATGGGAGAGCATGATTTCACAAAGAATTGTCTATGTTTACTCCCTGTGAACACAATGCATTTTGGTAGACCCTTGGGGTGTATAGGCTGGAAGCAATGGGATGAGAAAACTGCCTGGCCCAAGTATTCTTGGTGAGGATCCTTAGCTCTCAGCTGCATGCAAGAGGGAGAGCCACTCTGTTTTGCTTCACCATCTGCTGACTATGTCCCTAGTAGCACTACCTGTAAGAAGAGACCTGATCTGTCATTCTCCGTATTGAAAAACATTGTTGGCTAGGGTTGTTTAGTACATTTGGGGCTTACCTCAAATATATTAGTAAAGTCAAGCATTCCATTTTTTATTAATTAATTGTTTAAAATAATATTGGGTATTTACTACATGACCATGGAGAGGGTAAGAACTAACATATTTCTATTAAGAAGACACATATTATAGTATGATGTTTCACATGCGTGTAACACTTAACGTAAGTAGTCCCTCCTTATCTGGAGGGGATATATTCTTTTTTTTGCTGTTTTAGAATTATTTATTTTTATTTACTCATTCATTCATTTTAATTTGACCAGAGAGAGAGACAGAGAGAGAGAGAGAGAGAGAGAGAGAGGTGAGAAAGCAAGCCACCATCCAGGACTCAAACCATGGTTGGCCATGGGGGAGTGTCCAGCGCCTTAATCACCATGCTACCAGCTGGACCCATGAAGGGGATATATTCTAAGACCCTCAGTGGATGTTTGAAGTATCCATAGATAGTACTGAACCTAATAATATACTATTTTTTAAAATCCGATATCCCAGGTGACTAATAAATGAAAACAGGCAGGTGTATTCAGTGTGGATATGCTGGCAAAGGGATGGTTCATGTCCTTTGTGAGACAAGACAGGTGGAAGGGCATGAGATTTCACCACACTACCCAGAACAGCATGTCATTTAAAGTTATAAATTATTTCTGGAACTTTCCATTTAACTTTTTTTTTTTTTTTTTTGAGAGAGGTTTTTGCTATTGGGTGCATGAGCTTGCAGGAAGACAGAGACAGACAGAGAGACAGAAAGCAAGAAATCACCCCCCAAGGGGGATGGCCACGCCGCAATCCCTTCTTCTCTGTTCTCTCAGGATCTTGGGCACACATGAACACACACTGGAGTGGGTTTTAGCCACTGGGTCTGGGACTCAAACCACAGTCGACTACATTGGAGTCCAGTGACATAGCCATTACGCCAACTGCTGGTCCCCCATTTAACATTTTTGATCAGCAGTTGACTGCGAGTAACAGAAACTATGGAAAGCTAAATTATAAAGAAAGGGTAGAGGGACTACTATAATATAAAGTTGTTACCAATAGGTGCTAGAGCAGAGAGGTTGCCGGGGTTATGAGACTCAGGATTTAAACTAGTCAAAGAAGTGAAAGGAAACATCCTAAGGGAGGTGCAAATGAAAAGGAAGAGAATTCCAGGCTGATAGAAAAACATGCGTAAAGATATTAATACGGAGGGAAAAGAGCATAATTTTTTCTTGTGTGTGGATGTGTGAATAAATGCTCTTCTATGTATCCCACTGTGCTGGGCACAATCATCAGAACCTTTAAGGTACAAAAACCACTCGAGCTCATGTCTTGAGCTTCATACTAAACTAGGGTATACAAAGTTTGTAAATGGAGGTCTTAACATGATCCAAAGCTTTCAATAAATATGCACAGTCATTTAATGTGAGTATGTGAATATTTTTTTTCTTATGGGAGTCTTCATTGTTATTTTGGAGAGCAAATGGCCATTTATACTCTTGAAAATAAAATAAAATTCTCATCAAAGTGAATAATTGTAGTCAAGGAAAAATAACTTATTTTGGAGTAGTTTCTAGTGAAAATATTCCAAGCCCAACAAGCAATTTTATTCCTGTGTTTATCCCTGAGACTCTATTACTTTACCACAGAGACACAGGGTCTTCTATGTGTCTCTGTGCAGAGATTTAATTAGCCATGAAGGTACTTGATGGTGAGGAATCCTGCTTATTCATGGTGTTTTAACATCTATGAAAAGGAAATACCATGGTTTTTAGGTCTGGTCATGCAACCATACGTTTTTATTGAGAAATATAACTGGGTGGGGAGTATTCTGTAAGTAAATATACCCTTAGGAAATACGTGCTGCGATGGAAGAGTTGTCAGGAGAGATGTCGGTCGATTAGTTGACAGGCATTGTTCAAAGTTACTCAAATTAGAATATGACATGTGAGGGGGCTTTAAACTGTTCCTAGAAAACTTAAATTATGAAAAAAAACTATGTATGAATTTCAAAATTCTTTGCAATATACTCATACTTTTATTTTTCCACAAGTGTTTTGAAGTACCCTCATATAATAAAAGCAAAGAGCTGAATGAATGAGAATGTACAATGACATTCCCCTGAGGCAAATATCTTAATCAGGAAACATTTTACAAAACATGTGAAAATCTTGAACTTACAAGCTGAAGACCATGTGACTGTAATTTCAGATTATGCAATATAGATTTATCACCCAGTGGAAAGCTATTTTTCAACAAGAATAGTCACAATTTGGATTAACTAGAAGACTGGGAAAGACAGAAAACCCACATGTGCCTCAACCGACTATAAAATATGAAACAAAAACTATAAATGTAAAGACTAGACTTCCAGGGCTTTCAACTTTCTCAAACCTGTTTGAAGAAGGCACAATACTTTTTCATATGGTGCCATGTGTTACCTGGTGGTAATTTTCTCCAGGACCTGGATCCTTTTTCGACTGCATGAACCAGTACCTTTTCTTCGTAGCCATCAGTTGGTCTAGACAGACAATTTTTTTGAGATCCATTCTCTTTGGATGAGTTTATCAGATTTCCACCCCCAGTTTTTTGTCTTAATATTCTGTCTCTTTCTGTCTCTCCTGCCTGTGTTTGTGATGTCATGACGCTTGCTGGCCCGAAGTCTCCAACAGCCGCCGAAGCAGCTACAGCACAGAGCAGTGTGTGGTGAGCATACGAGGGGACTTCAAACAGTTTCTGGAAATGCATGCTGGAAACATTTCAAATGAAAGGGAGCTCACAACCCCACAGCTCTGCTCTATATATCCACTATGCATGCAGACAAGTAAACCATTGTGTTTCTTATTGAGATAAAGTACAGGCTTGTTTTGGTGCAAAAAAATGTTTAAATCTGTGCATAATTTTTTCATAATATACATTTCCAAACGTTTTGATGACCCCATGTATGTGCTGCCATAGAAGAGATACCAGAAAGACTTAAAGTTTTGTTTTGTTTTTAGAGGTTTTTGCTATAGGGCACGTGTTCTCCATTTTCCTCTTTGGATCTTGGGCATGCATGCACATGTGCCTGGCATGAGTTTAAGCCACTGGGTCTGGGATTCAAACTGCGGGAGTTTAGCACCATAGCCATTACACCAACTGCTGGTCCCATGACTTAAAGTTTTTAAATGGATCAAAATGACTCCCATTAGTATACACATACATATTTAAGTGAATATTGGGAATAATTCCTGTTGGGAAAAATATCTTCCTTATCTACTTTCATAAAAATAATGATTCATAGGCTAGTTCTATAGCCTATGAATGGTTGAGGGGGCCAGACCTAAGCGGTTGAGGGGGCCAGACCTCTCATGGCCAGCTGCGGTTTGAATCCTAGCCCTAGCAGCTAGGAAAACACACCAGGTGCATGGGCACATATACCTCCAATCTACACAGAATGGAGAAATGAAGAGAAGGGACTGCAGTGTGACCAGCCCTATTTGAGGGATGCTTTCTCCCCTTGTGTTTTTCTTGTCTCTTCCTGGTGAGTGCGCATGCTCTCTGGCAATTAAAAAAAAAAGGTAAAAAAATTTAATAATTTCCACTTCACTTAATTCTTTTCCATTCTCCTCTCAAGATCTTGAGCACACACACGCACATGTGCCTGGCATGAGTTTAAGCCACCAGGTCCGGGACTCAAACTGTGGTTGACTACATGGGAGTCCAGTGACATAGCCATTGTGCTAACTGCTGGTCCCCACTTAATTTCTTTAGAAATTGAATACCAAGGAGAATCCAGGCCACTAAGAAACAATGAAATGAAGAAGTGAGGCACCCACTTTCTGATATCCAGTCTCCTAGGTCCAAGTCCTCATTTTGTCACTGTTAGAAATACAAGCCTAGGCAATTACTAAACCTTCTCCTGTTCATTTTCCTTATTTGTAGGGGGGAATTAAAGGCTTGTTGTAAGGATTACACACACATATACACACTCAAGAACCTAAAAATTTCATGTTACAGTCAGTAACATGACATTTTTATCCTTTAAAAAGGTCAAAGTTAGGGCCAGAAGATGGCCCTATGGTGAAGACACTGGATTTCCACATTGCCAACAGTTCAAGTCTTGGACACAATGGCTTGAAATTCACATTGACCATGTGTTCACACATACCCAAAATCCAAAGAGGAGAATAGAGGAGAAGGAATTGTGGTGTGGCTATTTCCCCTAGAGGGTGATTTCTCACTTTCTCTCTCTTTGTCTCTGTCTTTCACCAGTGAGTACATGTACCCTCTGGCAAAAACCTAAAATAATAATTTTTTAAAAAAAGGTCAAAGACACAGTTATCTAAATTCCATCAGGGAGACACGAGGAACATGCCCTATAGAATTGTGTATCTATAACTATACTGTCCAGATATTTTTCCCAGCGAGCTTTATTTCATAGAAGAACAAAAAAGAGTTTTGTCCGTAGATTTACTTAAAGAGGAGGGGAGTACTTTAATCGAGTTGTGTTCAACCACGGGGATATTTTCTGTTTATTTTCAGAGTAGCAGGACTGTGCTCTGGGAGTCCTGTCCTGCCGGATGTGTGAGATATTTAAAAATCAATTCCAGAAATGAAAGCAGTACTGTTCAAGATGCATCAAAGGCTAGATTTGAACTACATAGTCAATGTAAATAACGTACAGCCATAAGTCACACTATGTGGTAAGTTGAATAAAACAGAAGGAGCACGACAAGCTGATGAAATCATGAAAATCAGTGGAAATAACCAGTCAAGAGCAACAAGTCTTCTTCTGTGGATGCACCACTTTCCCTAAACCTACAGACACATGCATAGATGATGGCTCCAATGAGCTTGCGATTTCACTCTGCAAGTACACGAGCAGGAAATAAAACCTTTTCCCAGTGGATGAAATAACAGTTATTTCTGCCAGCCTAAGCAGGGCAGATTTAAATTTTATATGTGTCCAAAGTGCTTGCTCCCCCCCACCTTCCCCCATCCCCTAGCTAATAACCTGCATGCTGGAAACATTTCAAATGCAAGGGAGTTCTCAGCCCCATAGCCCAGCTCCGAATATATCTATCAAGCATGTAAACAAGTAAACCATTATGTTTCTTATTGAGATAAAGAATACAATGATAAGTGGGGACTTTCACAAGACAAAGAGCTTCCTATTGCAAGTGTGGATAATCTTCCAGAAAACCCTGTGTTTTGGCAAATCGCACCAGATTAATCTATTAGGCATCTCCTTTCATTATCAAATTTCCGCTGCCTATCACAGTGGCTGCCTTATCAAGCGCCCCTTTTTCAATAGCTACTCCATTCCTAAGATTTCAGATGCTGGCCTGCCCTGCTCAGAAAACAGGTGTCCCTACTGTTTGCAGGCAGCAAAGGTCCCGGCGCAGAAGCCTGGGAAAGGGCAGGGCTATCAGACTCTGTTCTACCTGAAGGAACAGGTAACAGAAAACTGTTGACTCAGTGAATAGAACTTAATTGGCACACATTAACTACCAGTGAGTGTTTTTTAGAATTAAAATTCCTTAAAAATTTCCCACTGACAAGAAAAGCTTAAAAAAGAAAAGCACAGAAGATTGTTTTGTAATAATCAAATGCATAGCTCCAAACAATGGAACTATTCTTTAAGTAATTCCTTTGTAAACATTATAGTCACCCAAATTCATTAGAGTTAGGTGTTGCCATTTACCACGGCTTCCTGGAGTTACCTTCGGACCTTAAATTGCTGGGCGCACTGTCTGTATTCAGGAGGAAATACGTTTCATGGCTTTAGGAGAGGGTAATATTCCAAGT
Source organism: Tupaia belangeri chinensis (assembly GCF_000334495.1). Classification (NCBI taxonomy): domain Eukaryota; kingdom Metazoa; phylum Chordata; class Mammalia; order Scandentia; family Tupaiidae; genus Tupaia; species Tupaia belangeri. Next base: position 208,131 of record NW_006159941.1, on the reverse strand, counting down.
CAATTAGCATGATGTATCAGGTTTTCTGGGTTTCAGTGTCTCTACTTGCCAGTCTGTCTTCTCTTTCTTTCTTAATAAACCTGGGCATGTGGTTTATGACCAGACCTTTTGTTTGCTAGGCTAGGGTCACCCACCAACATGGAGCGGTGAAACCCACTGCTAACCACCCCCAGCTGTAAAAGTGATGTGCAAAGCGATGCACGTCGAAACACCAGGCTGTTTCTTCATTGCACAGATAGTAATTGTAATCCATATCACACTTATGTTGAAATGTATTCATAAGCACTCATTTAGAGGAAGACAATCACTTTTTCTCTGTCAGCACCAGGATTTCATTTCTTCTTGTCAATTTGGTACCCCGTGAGATCTTGTCTTGCTGGTAGATCTGTGCCCATCTGCATTCTCCAACAAGGAGAAAGACTCCATTCTCTGTCCTGAACTTGGCCCTTTAAAACTTGGCTGGTGTGTGCTTTACTGTAATAAAATAAAGGCGTTCAGGAAGGCCACCGGTACTGACAACCGGAAGATCCAGTCTGCTTGCAGCTTCCCGGCCTGACGGCAGGACGCTCTGAGATGGGCGCTGGGTCTGCTGGGCGAGTAGGAAGCAATTGATAAGCACATGCCTTTGCTTCCGGCCCTCCACAGCACCAGCTTTGTTTCATCTACAGATGATTAAATAGTCTACAGGGCAATTATAAACTCGAGGAAGGAACAGCCAACTCTCTCCAGGTTTCCTCAATCAGCGTGATTGAATTTCTCAAAGGCGGGCAGCAGTAGCAGAAACAGTTTCAATGGCTTTTCCTGGAAAATGTTCGGCTCTCAGAATTGAGCCTTTCATTTAACTACTTGCTGTTTCATTTTATTATGTGCAAATTGTGACTTAATAGATTTACAGTCGCTATAAACTCTCAACTCCTAGAGTAGCCCAACTGGCTAGCATATACTAAAATGACTGGTAGGAACCTGGTAGGAACCGAAGGGAAGTGATAGGGGTGAAAGAAGCTCCATTTTAATAATCAGCATGCTGACATCCTTCACTAGTTTTTATTCAAGGAGCAATACTTTGATTGCCCCTTATAAATGATAACAAATATGAGATGTTCATTTTGCATGGGAAAAAAGTAGAAGGCGATTGAGAAAATTTGAAATACTTATTATGTCATAATTGAAAGATATGCCCTTAAAGATACTGGTTTAGAAATGTGTATGGTTTATATACACAAAAGGTTTATAAAGTTTTTTTTTTAATTTTATAAAATAAAAAAAATAAAGCATGGAACCACCCCCCAGGATGGACAAGCTGCAATCCCTTCTCCTCCATTCTCTTCATGGGATCTTGGACACAGACGCCCATGTGCCAGACGTGAGTTTAAGCCACCGGGCCCAGGACTCGAACTGTGGTCGAGTACACAGGTGTCCAGCGACAGTGTCATTACGCCAACTGCTGGTCCTATAAAGTTTTATTTTTTTAAAGTATTTAGGAATTACTTTTCCCCTGCATACTAATTAGCAGTAGCACAAAACAAAGTTCATTGTTGACATCTTAGACACTAAAGACTAATTCTGTGGCAGCGTCTTCACCATGTGTTCCCATTACTAGTGATCATACCTACATCAGAATCCCAGCATTTGAGTCATCAGCCTAATGTGGATGATGTTTATAGATATGTTAATCTGTTACCGAAACAGGGCTTTCAAAAATAGCTTAATTAAAGCCACAACTCATTTGGGGTGGTTTATAAAAAGAATCTTGGAGAAGGAGTCCTCATTCCTACTACAGTTCCTGAAGGATTGTAAGTTGCTGTTCGACCTTAGATTCAAAGTGTCAGGCTTGACTTTGGACCTCTGGAACTCAGGTTTCTCATCTGCTAAACGGGGTTTTAGCTTTCCTGATTGGCTCGTGCTATTTCAGAAATCACTCAAGCTGTGAAATAGCTTTGACAAAAATAGAATGGTATACAAAACACATATTAATGTAACAACAACACTTTATCAAAAAGAACTCATTGGATGAATTAGATGGGTTGTCCAACTTGATTGCCTGCCAGACCTCAGAAGCACTTACAAAGATTTGGACTGGCACTAACTTTGTGACTTGAATAAAGAAAAGGAGGTAAAACAAAGCAGTAAAAATTTAATCTGTGACTGAGTTTCTGAGAAAATTCCATTAGAAATGGCTTATTCGTGATGGCACAGTCTTTTTAAGTGGGAGTGACCAATGGTTTGTAGTCTGCTGGTTTTGTTTGTTTTTAAATGTATGTAGGAGAGAAGTAGATACAAAAAAAAAAAAAAAGAGCACCCTCAACAGGGTCTCTTGCCATGATCCTTTCCTCTAGACTTTCCCAGCCAGCCAGGATCATGGATGTGTGCATACCTAATATATACAGATCAACCCGGGAATCAAACCTCCATCTTCCATATGGCTTCCAGCATTGCAGAGTATTGCTGCATCACTGCAAGAGGACCTAGAGACAGTAGTGTGGATGCTCACATCCAGGTGGTTAAATATGGACTATTTCATCACCAGGTGGAACAGAGTCCTACGTGGTTTTTTTTTTTTTTTAATTTTTTTTTGAGAGGTTTTCACTATAGGGCGCGTGTGCTTGCCAGACAGACAGAGAGAGACATAGAGAAAGAAAGCGAGAAATCACCCCCCCAGGGGGATGGCCACGCCACAATCCCTTCTCCTCCATTCTCCTCTCGGGATCTTGGGCATGCACGCACACGTGCCCGGCGTGAGTTTTAAGCCACCGGGTCCGGGACGTGAACCGCAGTTGACTCCGTGGGAATCCAGCGACATAGCCAATACGCTAACTGCTGGTTCCCACAGAGTCCTACTTTTACATGAACTGTCAGAAAAAAAAAAAAGTGAGTAAACACTAAATAATAAAAATATCACATAAAACTTTCATCAGGATAATATAATTTCGTTTGGTATCATTTAGAGTAAGAGAATCTTTTTGCCCTAAATTGTGTAATAAAACTTATGATCAAATGCTAATCTGAGGAAACTGAGTTTAAGCCATCAATTTCAGTAATCTTTAAACATCTAAATAATTTATTTCTACTCTACAGTAATTTCATTGACTAATTTATTTTTCATATGTTTGTTTTCCAAAGGAAAACCAACTTATTCTATTAGAGATTGGATTAAGTAATTAGTGAATTATTCAGACTGCCAATCATTTATTTTAACTTGCAGCAAAATCTGTACAAGAAGGAAAGAATGTGAAATTCAAGTCAATTAGAGTCCTTTTTTTTAAATTGGTAAAAGACTTAAAGTAGTACAGAAAGCAAGGGAAAGGTTACTTGATATACTTTATGTCAAGTAGCGAATGTAATGCTATTTTTAATAAATGTGGAGTCATTATCAATGCGTATGTGAAGAAGACTGGCAGTCAGTAACTCATTTAGAAATAATAAGATGAATATGTGACACGATCCAAATGGGGTGATAAAATAATAAAATTTGAGGTAAAAATGTATGAAAGTAAAACTGTATAAAGAGAAACATGAAAATGTTTTCCAAGGAGCTTACTTTAGTTATCCAGTTTTTAAAAACTATACTTAAAAATGTCCAAGTTTTTTTTTAATGTTTCAGACATTCAATTAAAGTTGCTGTCTATTTTTCTTTAATTATCCAGTTTCTCTGAATTACACTAAAAAAATCCCAAGACTTTTTAAAATGTGTACATAAAACTTTTAATAAAAGGTAATGACTTTTTTGTTTGCAAATTTCCCATCTTTCTAAAAACAAAGGAATATATAGTTATTCACTGAATGACTTCACTTGGAGGAAAAGTATGATATGCTCTTGAAATAACATCTGTTTTGTATAATGTAGATAAGAGAACAGTCTTTAATTCATCCATCCACACGGCCACTTAAAGTGTAAGAATATATAAAGTATAATGTGATTTGCTGCATTTTTGTTGTGAAACATAATATTAAAATGGTTCAAAATGAACATCTTATATTTTCTGAATGTAATTTTAAAATTGTGTAGACTTCTGCACTTCATTGACAAATTACAGATGTGTAGGTAATATGGCTTTTTATCGAAAATGTGCTTTTATGCAGCTGTTAGCACAATGCAGTAAAGGAGGCCATTTGCAAATCTCATTAATAGTTCCACCATTTTCCACTGCTGAATGAAAAGTGATAATGTATAGATCTCACAGTCATTAAGAACTTTCCTTTACTCCTTTAGGATTAATTTGCACTGACCCAGAATTTTGTATTTGCTTAACACAAGCCATGGGTTACTTTGATGTTATCTGCTTCTATAAACAGTAATATACAGTCCTCTCCTGGGCTAAAACAGCTCTTATTCCAGTGAGAATTGATGGTATTAATCATTCTGAAGTCCAAGAGTGCTGATCATAAATTGTGTCCAGGGATCTCACTTAGTACCTCCCAGGACTCCCATTCATCACCGATTCCTCTTTTCCACCTGGATATAAAGTATATAAAGAGTAATTTATCTCTGAACTTGGACACTGTGATCTTCTTGATGTCTATGTGGCATGAAAAACATTTAGCAACAAATAAATATTTGTTCTCCTATCGTTTGAAATAAAGACCTGAAGTATCTGCCATTTCTAAAGTCAGATTCCCTCAAGTGGCCAGAATGGAAAATGCACATCTCACCTTAACTTTTCATGCATGTGAAATAAACTGGAGTGACAGCAAGCAAAGGGACTCATTCTTCAACAAGGTTAAAATGAAAGATAGTAACTTGAAAACATGACAAAGATACCAACACAGACTTATTACCATGCATTACAGCTAAAAATACTGGCCTATAATTTATGAACTTTCAGACATGGAATGATGTCTAGAAAGCATTTTTTAAAAAATGCAAACTTGCACATATCTGCAGGAAACTTTATCTCAAACCAACACTGAACAAATAATTCAGCTTAAGATCAGTAAAAGTCAAAAGAAAATGCAGAAATGAGCCCTGTCACATAGATATTGTTATCTGAATCTCCTTTCTATGCCACCCAAACTAGCTGTCAAGTCTGAGAAAGTGTGGAGTTTGGTGGTCAGATTGTAGGGA
>NW_006159941.1:178992-202780 GCF_000334495.1 Tupaia belangeri chinensis | reverse complement strand
AAAAGAGTATTTTTATAGAGGATGGAAGCTAGGCAATGGAAGGGTAGTCAGAGGATAGATGGAAATCTTGAATCTCCATGTGCATGTATTTTGTAGCTTTTGGGATTTTCTATCACATAACTGAAAGAAGGCAAATCAACACAGACTCAAAGTCTTCATTGTGAAGCCATTTCTGATCATTTTGCCTTTTATCCTAAAATTAGCTTGGATTTGTGAATTTCAAAGCGCTCTCCCTTTCATTGTGAATGTGTGGTTTTAAAATTTTGCAGGGCTCCAAACTTACCAGGGTGTGAGTTTATTTCATGGTAAGCACCTTAAAAATCAGATCCTTAAAATGCCCATAGGAATAACAAAAATATAAATAAATACTGCACTGAGCCAAAAAGATCCAATTAAAGAAAGTAAACCTGAAGATATTTGCCAGAGAGTAAACCGAAAGAATTAAAAATCTTACAAATGTAATTTATTGTGATTTTTTTTTGTACTGGAACTATAAACTTCACAAAAGTTTCTTTTATTTTTTTTCCTTAGCATGATCAACAAAATGAAAGGTGGAAATATGTGATACCCAGTTATTCTACAAACTATCATTGACAGTTCCCTTTAGTTTGGGAAGAATTCTGCTACCCCTGTTTAACTTTCTTAAGTGTTGCAGTAGTTCCCCATTAGATGGTGGAGGGGGGATTTTTCCATGTTATAGTGTACATGAATTTGCCTTTTGTAAATTATGTTGTTTACCAAATTTAACACTGAACTAGTAGTAAGTCAAGAGTTCACAAGTATTTTTATTTCTATCTAGAAATTTATCTTTTTCCCTCCAGGTTATAACCTGAATAAAATAGAGAAAGTATTTGCAAATCATATATCCAGTAAGTGACTCAAGTTCAGAATATGTAAAAAAAAAAAAACCCACAAAACTCTTGTAACTTAATAATAAAGACAAGTAACCCAATTAAAAATGGGGAAAATTTTGGATATTTTTGAAAAAAAAAAAAAACATCTAGTAAATACATGGTAAGATATTAAACTTATTCAGGAAATGCAAGTCAAAACCACAATGACATAGCACTTTATATCACCAAAGATGGCTATAATAAGTAGAAAGTAACAAGTATTGATAAAAAGGTGGGAAAATTGGAATTTTTATATATTGCCAGTGAAAATAGAAAAAGTGGAGCTAATGCAGAGAACAGTTTTTCAGAAAAAGTTAAACACTGACTGATCATATGACCCAGCAATTCCACTCCTAGGTATCTATCCAGGATCAGTGAAAATATCTCTGTACAAACACCTGTATGCACATGAATATTCATCGTAGCATTATTCATAATACCCACGCAATGGAAAAAACTCAATGGCCTTGACTGAGTGGATAAACAAAATGTGGTAAAGTCATACAAGGGGATGAATTTCTACAATAAAAAAAGAAGAAATATGGATACATGTCACAGCATGGAAGACCCTTGAAAGCATCACACTCAGCAAAAAGAATCCAGTCACAAAATACCACACACATGTTTACATTAAATGTCCAAAAAATGAAAATCTATGAAGACAGAGCAGATGAGTGGTTGCCTGGGGCTGAGGGCTGGAGATGAGGAATGAATGACTAAATGAACGTGAGTTTTCTTTGTAGGTGCTAGAAGTGTTCTGCATTAGATTACGAGGAGTTGTAATTCTATAAATACATTGAAGTTTTCTTCTGAATTATACACTTAAAACAGATGAAGTAACTTCTATGCTATGTAAATTATGTCTCAATAAAACTGCTAAAAACAAACAAACAAACTAGAGAGTGTGAAGGGATTCAGGGAGTTTCAGAGCTGGGTGATGCCAGGTTTGTAGGCCAGTCATATTAGTGACCTTTGTCTTTTTCCTCAAAGCAATGAGAAACCATAAAGAGCCTTCAGTAAGGGGTGAATGAGAGTGATAATGTGATCCAGTTTGCATTCTGAAGAACACTATGGCTAATGTGTGCGAGACAGCTGAGAATTAAATGCAACCTATGTAGTTTGTTTTAATGCTCAACAAGTCCCATGTCCCTTAACTCCTGAGTTGCCATATTGAGTAGTAATTTACCCATTTTCTCTGCATGTATGTACTCTTTCTTCCCGCAGAAGCAAAATGTATTCTCAGCACCCAATTACTTGACCTGGCATTCAGCAGACTCTCTATGAATGTTTTTACCCCAAATGATGTTGAAAGGAGTGCAGGAACACGGAAGAAATCTAACCCCCGGCCTGCCTCTCTGTTAATTTGCTTGGCTGGTTGTCTTCTGTCATAGATGGATTTTTGTAAACGAGATCATGGTTTGATCTCTAAGCAAAAGATTCAACACTATTATCATGCTACTTACTTTGCCCTCAACTCTTTTGGAATCAATATTTTATGTAAAAATAAATTAAAAAGTTAATTGGGATAAGAGCATATTCTTTCTGTGCCTACTGCAGCTGTGCAAACATTGGTAATGAAATTCTAACTTAGATATTTCCTGAAGTTTTAAGCTTGAAGTCTTAATAGTCTGCTTCGATAGTTTGATCATGATTTGCTAAGCTAAATAAAATATTGGTAAAACTGATAATGCTACCTATAAAATTGATGTATAAGAAAGATATGCTAATAAGAGAGTAAAACATCTTTTTACCCCCTAGAGACTCACATTATTGCTTGCTCTTTATAATTCATTTTTAAGAGGAAAGAAAGAAAAAGTCTTATCCCAAAGAATATGTAAAATTAAAGCCAAACCTGATCAATTGCCAGTTTATATCCTGGACATAGTCCATGTTCAACCCAAACATCTATATTTAAAAAACACACAGTGTTTTGAAAGAGTATTCAAGTCCAGAATTATGACCATGAGATTCTGAATGATCCTAAGCAGGAAATAAAGTCTCTTCCCTGTGGTATAAAAGGTCATGCATAGTGGCAGAAACAAACAAAAAAAGTTTGGGAAATTCATTGGCCAGAACTACTTAAAGCCTATTTAATATGAGTATGCAAAATAGGAATATATTAGATCAAAGTAAACAATTGGCATCATTCGCCTCTCAGGGCACTTTTAAATAAATTCTCTTAATACTTTTTGCTAGAGCCTCTGTTGAATCCATACTCCTGGAACTGAAGAATTAGAGTTAGTGTAACATACATACATAATTTACTTGCTTACCTGCAGTTTTTCTCTACTTGAGATTTTTGATCTATCGAATACAAAGCCCATAGTAATTGAAAATAAATTTTTTCCACAACTATTTCAATCAGCTGTTCTGTTTACTTCTTTTAGGTTCAAATTGACCAGTTATCTAAATGGACTGATTTCTTTTGCATTTGTATCTTGGGAGTAACTGTTGGCAAATTTCTGATTTGCTTTAATAAACTGAGCCAAGATCTTTGTAGTTTTAGCCAATAAAATCTTCTATTTCATATAAGTAGTCTGGCATTTTTCAAGCTACTTCATTAAATTTTCGATAACTTTTTCCAATTCACTTTTCTCATTGAACTCCATGTATCAAGGGCTGCCTGATGTTCTAAAGGTTAGGAGTATTTGAGTAATTTAAAAGGAAAAATGGCAAAAAGGTAAAAATATGTTTCTTTCATGTTTCTATCACTCAAAAATAAAAGCAGATTTCTTTCAGACTAGCTTCCTACCCACAAATCAACTTTGGGAAGCATCAAACAGTAACTTAATTTCAAAAGAAAATTTTTTAGAAAATGACATAAGCCATTATGATTTTATTGTTAAACAATTTTGAATCCATCTATAATATAGGGTCTTTATAAAGGCCATGTGCCAGTTTAAACATTTTAACTTAATAATTTACATAATAGGTATGATATAAACCATCTGCATCTTTCAGGTTGTAAGCAATGAATTTTCTTCTCACAGCCGGCCTGGCCTTTAAGTCCATGAGTCCAAGAGGGTAGCCAACCTCCCCATGCATGATAGCATTTTTGTAAAAGAATCTGAAATAAGAATATGTTCACAAATTTGTGTAACATGGTCCTGAAGTTTATTAAATGTTTTTTTAATGTGATTTAAGTGTTTAAAATACACTCAAGTTGTTGTAGCTTAAAAATCAAGATTTTTATGCAGACCCCATATTTTGGAATACAAAGCCTCAGATTTTTCCAGTAGTCTTAAAACTCAGTATCTTAGCAATAAAGAGTTAAAAAAAGAAGAAAAAACATTAACAGGTGTTAAGAATCATCTGCCACAACTTGGCAAATGTTTATTTGGCAAGGCACTCACATGCACATTTTTGCATGTGCCCTGAACGGTGCCATTAGAATTGATTTTTAGGGCAAGAGTGACACAATGGTTCATGAAATCTGCTCTTGGCTTGTGGCTTAAAGCAGGTCATCAGCAAATTAACACAACAAGAGTTAGCATTTTTACACATCTCATTAGTATCCAAGGAGAGAGTTAGTTCAAGGAAGGTCAGAATGGTACTCACCTGTGCAGCCTAAGAACACCTTTAGCAAGTAGGAGAAGAGTGGAAAGGAGCTGGATAAGGCTTAGCAGGATGCAGTCAAGTATCAGGGAGGACAGTTTAAAAGAGAAATGCCCGGTGTCAGCAGATGGAGCAAAAGGCGCTGAATCAGGATGCAGAATCAGTAGTGAGGCTGAAAGTCACCAAGAATGGGAAGGTTTCAGAGGGGCCGGGGCGGCACTCAAGGCCATGCTCTGCAATCTCACGGCAACTTCAAGGTGCACCCCCAGACACACATCAAACCCCTTGGTGGGCTTGGGCAACCGCTCTCTTCTTAAGAGGTACATGTGAACGTGCCCTTAGAGTCAGGGGGAACCATGGCCAACTCTGCAGTGCTGAGATGTGTGCACTTGTGTAGTCCAGCATCTGCACAGCTTGCACCTCTCTATGCCAGACACTGCAGCCTTCGGGTGGGTAAAACATGAGAGCGTTAAGTAAAAGGTAATGTCTATGGAAAGAACAATTCAGCGACTTTATGCAACGATGAATTCTGGGTTTATTTTAACATGTCAGGGGAAAAATGATCTTAGCCATGCATGATAAAACCACTCTGACAGCTCAATGGAAGCTGAGTGTGGAATGGCTGGCAACAACCTCCGCATGATCAGCTGCAGGAGGAGAGAGCCAGGCACACTTCACCCATGCATTAGGAGGGGCAGAAATGCCCCATTGAGAGGTCACTACAGTCTCATTACCCCAGCAGTGTACAAGATGGTGGCATGTATGGTGAAGCCACACCGGCCCGTATCACATTGCCACGATATGTGTAGATATATTTGTATATAAGCACACACTCTAGTGATTTTGCCACTAAAAGCACATGATAGGAACCCCTGGTGGTGTGGTGGTTAAGGTGGCTAGATTCCACATGGCCAACCTCACAGTTCAAGTCCCAGACCCAGAGGCTTGAAAAACATGCTGGGCATGTGTGTGAGTGTGCACATGTCCCAAATCCCAAGAGGATAATGAAGGAAAGGGATTGTGGTGTGGCTATCCTCCCCGGGGAAATACTGTCTCACTTTCCCTCACTCTCTCCATCTTTGATTTTCTCTCTCACTGTCTCTCTCCAGTGAGCACATATACCTTATAGCAAATTAAAAAAAATACCACATGCTGGAAATAAAAGATCAATAATACCCTCTTAGCTCTGAAATTGCTGCAGAATAGGATATATAGTCTTAAAAAAAGAAAGATTATAACTATTTTAGAAAAAAATACATTTCAATAAACATTAATTGAGCACCTACTATGTGTAAGTAGGTGCTACAAAAAGATGCATGAAACATAGCCCTCTCCATCCTGGGCCTCACCAGAATCTAGTAAGAGAGAAATACTTGTTTAACTAACTAATTATAATAATACATATGGAGGAAGGTAAGAGCGCTTTCAGCAGAGGCATTTGTGAAATGCTGAGAAGGCTTATTTTAGAGTGTTTTTGGAAAATGTCAACATCATATTTCATGTGTGTCACTATCATGCATTATGCTTAATGCTGTGGTAAAAATCGTTGAAGCTGTCCTGTCTGGGATATCTCAATCATGGTGACTTGGAGTATAGACACTTTAGGGTAAATGATCAAATCAGAGGCCAGACTGGGTCATTGGAAAGGTCAAACTTTACGTGGAACTCTTTCAAGGATTTACCCCCATCAACGTTAGAAGGTTGTCTGTGAGTCAGAGTGCTGCCTCTGTCCCTTTCTGTCTCTTGTCCCCTATGGTTGGTCCCTAGAGCTGGCCCCTGTCTGCAGCATCTGCAGCTGATATCTCTGGTCTCACCTGTCTCTGGGCAGGGCCAGGTGTTTCTGTGTACAGTCTGAGCACCCTGTGGCCTCCCCGTCTCATCCAGCATGGCTACATACCCACGGGATCCTCTCAGACCAGGTCTGGAGCAGGTGGATGGAAACCAATATTGGGCCTTCTTTCCCTCTACATGTTACATGCTGCCATGCTTCCTTTGTCACTACCATCCTTTATAGAAACAGGAAAGATAAAGAGTGGGAGGCTACCTCCTCCCACAATGCCTGGTGAAGCAAGGCCTAAGTCTCTTCTGCTCTCAGAATCCTGATCTACCACTCTACCCCGGAGCTTTTCTTGCCCTTTCTGGAATAAAAACCCAGAGTGGGCACCAAGGAGACACTCAGTCACCATCTGGGCTTTCTTTCTTTCTCTTCAGCCTCTTTCTGCCAGGCTTGGCAGGAATGAGAAAACTCCATGTGTTTTGTGCTCTTCCTTCTGGTTTGGGATAAAGATGCTTTCTAGATATTTAAAGAATATGTCAAGAAAATCCTTTCACTCTCAAGAGTCATGTTCTTACAAATCAAAAGATATTTGGTTTCAGCTCATGTACCTAAGTATTTTCAAAAAGTGTCTTTGAATTTTCAATTGCGTTCATTCTCACTTGAAGCAAGGATGCCTTAGGTAGGGCAGTGCAGATCCTAGCACATTGTCTGGATTATCTACCTTTCATTGCCTGAGTTAATTTACAACTCTAACTTGTTGAACACTAATGCAATACAAATGATCTTGTTAATAAAGATGCAAATACATTTAGTCTGTTGCAGATGCCTATTGATCAATGTTGCATCTATGAACAAATTTGTGATAGTATATATAATGATATACATATCAGCTTTGAATTCTTTATGCCAGTTAGAGCAGCTCTTTTCTCACTAATTAATGAGCTAAGTAAAAATCTTTGAGACACATTCCATTTATATTTTTAAGAGAATTACGGTTGTACCTTTTGAAAAGTATTCATTAGCAGTTTTTTTTAATCCCTGTTTAACTAGTGAGGGGATTAAGGCTCAAAGAAATCGATCAAATTGTGTGAGGTTGGGAAAGTAATAAATGATAGAAACAAAATTTGAACTTACATAAATTTAACCCCAAATTCAAGCTTTTAAATTTTGTACTGTTCTGTGGTTAAAACATGTAAAATGTCCTAAAGGTCCACAGACAAGCATTCTAAAAGTAGAAATTCCAAAATGGTCTCATTATAATTACTGTTATTACTCTGTACTGAGAGAGAATTAAGGTCCTTTCATACAGCAAAACCTGGAAACCTCATGTCATACGTGTAATCTTATGGATAGCCAAAACCCTGTCCCAAGTTGAATGAGTCTGAGAGAAAAATTCTATGGCATTTACTAGGGTGATTTTCCATAGTACATTTCTCTTTTTATTTCTTTTCTTTGGAGAGGTTTTTGCTATAAGGCTCGTGCGCTCACCAGAAAGACAGAGACTGAGAGACAGAAAGTGAGAAATCGCCCTCAGTGGGGATGGCCATGCTGCAATCCCTTCTCCTCCATTCTCCTCTCAGGATCTTGGGTACGCATGCACATGCGCCCAGCATGAGTTTAAGCCACCAGGTCCGGGACTTGAACCATGGTTGACTACATGGGAGTCCCGCAACATAGCCATTATGCCAGCTGCTGTTCCCTTCCATAGTACATTTCTATACCATGCTTTATGGAAAAAACTTTGAGTCATATTAGAAAGAAAATATATCCAATTAAATGCTATGCCACATTAATTGAATAATGGATATGGAGAAGGGAGTGCTAGAAAGTTTACTTAAGATAGGCACTAGGGACAAAGTGGAAGGAGAATGGGAGAGGAGAAGAGGGGAGGGGAGAGTGGAAGGAGAGTGGGGGAGGAGAAACGCATAGGGAAGGAAATTTGGGGAAAAAAAGAGAGGTAAGACATTTGTGGGATACAGATATGGTTTATTACATGTTGATGATGACCAGTAGAGTATTCTCAGCTGGGCTGGTCTGAGGTGTACAGCAAGCTGGGTAAAGTCTCTTTATAATCTAAATGATGTATAGTGGTTGAATGTATAAATAATAATAAAAAGGAAAAAAAGTCACTTAAAATAGTTTCTGAAGAAAGTTTCGTTAAAAGTATCATCTTGAGTTTATTATTTGTATAATTTCTAAAACATAAAAACATCACCTATGTCCAGACTTAGAACAAAGAAGCTTTTGAGAAAAATAGACCAATATTGCAGCTATCTTGTCAACATTTTACAGTGTGATAAATGTCAAATTTATTCAATCACATTTCACAGATTCCTTTTCTTAAAAAAAATTACCATGTGTTTCAAAAAAGTCTTAACGTAGCTAAACAAGTCCAACCACATGTTAATTATATGTTTAAATTAATTTAGAAAAGTTCTATGAGCAAATAAAGTGACTATTCCAAGAAATAATATTAGTCTCAGTAAGGTATCCCTGAAAGAAAAGATATAATCTCTTTTTCAGGAATTCTTAAAAAATAAATAAATAAAAGGAATCCATTTCCCTGTTTGATTCTCTATATGCGAAGTGAATAATATTAGAGACATCAACTCTATTTTGTTTCTTTTTAACCTGATGGAAGAGAGAGTATTACAGCAGACATTGGGCATTGCCTGTCTCACAAGCACTTTTCTCTAGCTAAAAGAACTCTAGGTTTCATTCAGTTAGCAGGTGGAGTTCCTTGACCTTGGTGAAAGTAGACCTCTCCTCAGTCTTAGGGAATAAAAGTCCTGACTGGGATAAATGACTTGGTCATCTATGTCCCTTAGCTACTCTCTGTGTGGGAATGGCACTCACTTCCAGCCTCATGTAGTAATGAAAATTCTGCTGGCACTCAAAAGTCAGACCTTGACCCTTCTTTCTGCGTGGGATGCTGGACAGAGCATGATGACTGGAGCAGCAGCAGCCATCTTATGCACATAAAGCAAAACGTCAACATGCTGAAGATGGCGAGGCACAGAAGGTCCACAAACAAGCTTTCTGAAAATAAAAACTCCAGAAAGAGACTAGTACCTTGATGATGGGGCAGAGCTGATACACTTGGTGCTTGGCCCATCTATCTTCCAGACCTTTTATGTGAACTTGTTCAATGTCTTTATCACTTATCTCTGCCCTTACTTGAATTTTCTGACTTTTTCTCAGAGCATCCCTAACAAGTTGTAGTTTTTCCTAACACGTTTCGAGTTTTAATCTTCAAGGCCCATTTTTCAGTAGAGCAGGCATGTTAGGTTTGTCCTCACCATTTATATCATGTTGAAAAAACGGTTACATTCTGTGAATAGAAACAGAAACACTCTGTGGGAATGGTACTAATGTTGCCACTGGCTGCTGTTCAGGCCCTGGGCTCAGGCCCAACTTTGAACCCCACAATCGTGACCTCTGTGCCTTCTCTTCTCCTGTGTTTCTCTAGGTAGGCTTTGGAGACACTGTATTTTAGAGTCTCCACATAGGATTCTCATTCCAAACAGAGCTCCATGGCTTGGATTCTTCCTACAGTTAATGCTAATTCCCTGATACAAACATCCAATTTGAGCAATAAACACTATTTCCTTTGTGCCAAAGTATATTTTTATACTTCAGCTAAGTTGTGTCTATTCTTTTATTTTCTGATTTTTCTGCTTCATGTAATTTGTAATTATTTATCAAGCAGGTTATTTTAAAAAGGCTTTATACCTTCAATTTACCTTCATCATGTTCTGCTTCTCTTCAATGGCATACGGATTTTCTAGCTTAGGGGTATTTAAGTTATTTCTGGACCTCTTTTTGCCCTTCCAATCTCATGACTAATGTCACTATTAGTCCTTTTACTTAAGGCCTTGACCTCTTAAAACAGCAGAGAAATCAGCCTACTAGGTGGTTCTTGGTGCCTGGCACACAGCAGGGAGCTGATACGTACATAAACCAGCCATGTTCTTGAGAGGAAACGCTGGGATGAGTGACTTTGTAATACTAAAAGCGAACACTGTTTACTGTAGATTTCTCTGTCCTGTTTATAGCAGTATATACACTACAGAGAATTTGGTGGGTGTGGAAAGGTGCAATGATGAAAATCCAAACTGTCTGTCGTACATACACATATTTTAACATTTAATGTGGATCTATAGACGCAATCCTATGAATCCATAAGCAGCAGCTCAGTGATGGAGATCTCAGGACTGTGGAGGCCTGTGGGGACACTCAGGTTCAGCCAGGTCTGTAGTGTCTTCAGGATCGCATTTCCTGCGTATTGCGATTGTTCTGCGGTCCCTTGCTAAGGGCAGATGGTTTGTTATCTATGATTCCTTTAAATTAGCTACCCATTTCCAAACGTCTCATTAAGTGGCTGCGTTTCTCAGCTACAGTTTTTTTTTTTTTTTTTTTGAAGGCTCTAGGCAGGATCATGAGTGGGAAAATAGAATAAATATGTCATTTCTATAATTTGGTCCCGTCTATTTGAGCCATTTGGTAAGTCCATGCCAAGATGGCAGTATACAATTTAAAAGACCTGATTGCTAGTCCTCTTTCCAAGGAGGTTGCATTAGGTGGAAAAGAGGAGGTAAGGAGAAGCCAATATGGAACAGAAGTTCTCTTCAGGCTGGTCAGAGGGAGTCTTAGCAGCTGGGACCACAATTGCTTCTCTGCCACCAAGGAGAGGGGTGTTTGCGCTGTTCTCATTTCCAGTAAGGCCATACTATTGGGTTGTTAGAAAAGTCATGATGTATTTTTTTCTATGCAAAATTGAGTCATGACTTTTCCAACAACCCAATACTTAACAGACCAGTGAACTCTTTTTAATTTCAGAAACACCAGCAAAAGAAGGGAAGTTTTCCCGGCCCAGCTACAGTGCTACTGGCAGTAGGCACTGCTGAGCAATACTGCAGCCACATGGGACGCCCGGGTTTGGATATCCCAGGTTGACCGTAAGATGCTGGGTGTGCCTGCACACCCGTGATCCTGGCTGGCTAGGAGGCTGTAAGGAGCTTCGCAGCATATGAGGCCCTGTCCAGGCCATGTGTGTGTCAAGGCTGTTTCTGTCATGAAAAGAAGAACTAAAATTAAACTTAAAAAAGAAAACCTTTTCTATATCAGTTCACCTTGAATACATCTTTATTTTTTTCTTTTCCATTTTTGGACAAAACAACCAACATTGAGACCATGAGAATCCACACAATTTCTCACGACCATTCACCTGTTGACTCATCCCTAGTTCAGCTACCTGTCAACAATGGATTAATTCACCTCGGCAGAATTTGGAGGCTCCCTTCCGGCCTGATCATAATACACTTTTGGAAGTGCTCTCAGTGGAGATGAAGCTGCTTTCCACAGGAGGAGGGTGAGGAAAGAAGAATCCATTGTACTCATCTATCTCTTGAAGTCTGCATGGCATCCTGAGTGATCCCATGTGATTTGAGGAGGGATGTGACGTATAGCTCCTCCCACCCTTCTATCCTGCGGATATGTTTGCTGGTGTAAAACAATTCAAGAACTTTATGAAGGTCCTCAGGAGGAAAGCAAGCTCATTTTAATGTATGGGGGAAAATAACCCTCAGGGAAGAAAGACTAGCCGAGGCCCAGGAGGAAATGTGATATTTCCAGGAATTTGGAAATGTAACTATTGTATTTGATGTATCACCGAGATTAGCAGTCCATCTTCAGTTTCAAACCTGCTGGGTAACTATTTCTATCATTAACCAATAAAAGTCTGCTCCGTTACATTTTTGTGGTGTATTCTCAGGGTTACAGAGTTTCTCTTCTTTGAGTTTTTTCCCAAGGCCCCACTGCCTAATGAAGGAAGGGAGTTAATGCCCTTGGCCATCAGCAAAAAAGTTACAAGCAGGGGGAAAAAACCTGATTGAAGAACTGAACTCTTAATTACATGTAGAGGTAGTAAAAGAAAGATGCCTCGAGCCAGCAGACCTCAGGACAATGGATCAGCAGTTTTTGAATCTATTTCTGACTTCATGATTGACTCAGGAAACTAGAAATAGTCTTATGTTTCTGGTTTTCAAAAATATATTGCACCATCATGGCAATTATCGTTCATTTGGTATCAACGGTGCTTGCTGAGCACCCAGAATCTAAGGCCTTTTCACTGGAGCAGGAAGTGGAATTATTTTGTCAAAGAAAAGGCAAGAACAAATTCAAATGGTCAGCAAAAAATATTAGCAAAAGACGCATATAGGAGTGAAGAAACAGGGAATGATATTGGAAATCTTCACTTTAGCTTTCCTGAGAAGTTGTGTGTATGGAAGGAGGTGAATGCTTGTGGAACCCTCTTTCCATGCACCCAGAACATGATGCACTTTGCCCTAAAAGCGTAAGGTAGGTACTGCAGTATCTTCAGTTTTGCAAACAGGAGAACTGAAGATGAAGAGCCTAGAGCACTTGCTAAATCTCCTGGTCTAGGTGGCTCTCAAGTCTGTTCTTAATAATGCCTACTCGAGTATTTCCCATAGGCGGGTGTTAATCTCAATCAGTTAATATTGCTTTCCTATTCTCTCTTCCCTAATTCTACTTTCTTTCTTTTTAATTATTTCATGTTTTTAATTAGTTTTATACATTAAATCACTATATCTCATTTAGCTGATAAAGAGCATTTATCCAGCATGAAATACACCTCAGACCAGTCCAGTTGAGACTTCTAAACATGTTATCATCAACAGGTAATAAACCATGACTGCGTCCCACAAATATCTTACCTCTCTATTTGTTCTCCATGATTGCCTACAATTTTTACTTTATTTCTTAAATGATTTTATTAAGTTTATTTTTATTTATTTCTCCCATGAGGGAGAGAGAGAGAGAGGGAGGGAGGGGGGGAAGGGAGAGAGATAAAGAGGCACTTTCTTTTAAGAAAGATTTTTTGTACGAGATGCATTCACTTGCCAGAGAGAGAGAGAGAGAGAGAAAGGGAGAAATAACACCCCTCTCCCTGTGGGGGATGGTCATGCCACAATCCTTTCTCCTCCGTTCTCCTCTTGGGAGTTTGGACACACACACACTCCGTGAGTTTCAAGCTGTCAGGACCAGCATTCAAACTGCTATCCACCATGTGGGAGTCCGGCGATATACCCGTTAGGCCATCTGCTGATTCTGAAACAGGCACTTTCAACAGGATCTTCACACAATCCTCCACCCCGCCCCCCAGTCTCAGCCAGCCTGGACACATCCTTGGCATATTCAGGAAGCCCTGGGATGCAAGCAGCCCAGGCACCTTCCTTGTGAGCCCAGTCGTGCTATGGCTACACCATTCTTGGGTTCCCTTATCACTTAAATTCCAGGTTAGGTCTAGAAATAGGGAATCCCCAGAACTCTCTGAGATCCTAGTGTACCTGGCTTACAAGTGAGGAGATGGCAGTTAATGTGGACAGCCTCCGCAGGAAGGAAGGTCCCCTGCTTCGGCTTTCATCAGTCAAGGTGATTTCAGGGTAAGAATAGCTCAAACGGGTTATTCTCACTCTGGTGTTTCCTCACTTTTCCAGCTGCCTCTGCAAGAGATAAACGCTTCCCTTGGCCTCACGGCCTTCAAATAGATAGTGTTCCCTTTCTCTTCTCCTTCCTGTGTCATTGGTGGCAGGGGTCACATCACCAGGGCCAGCATTCCACCTGGGATCAGAATTCCCCATCAGAACAGTATGAAGTCACTTGCCTGGAGCAGAACTTCCTCCTCCTCTTCTCCACGATTGCTGTCCTGCTCCTGATTAAAACACAGTCCTGCAACTTGCACACAAGTCCTAGCTGTGCTCCAGTAACAAATACATCTTGGAGGAAATTTGGAGAGTTGTATTTGTCAAGATTTGACCAGAATCAGAATCAGTAGATAATGATAGATAAAAGAATTGTGGTACATGATTAGGGGGCTGACCTGGTAAGTCTGAAATCTGTAGGGAAGGTTGGAAGGAAGGCTGGGCTGCACCTCTCTGCATGGCTGAAGCCGCTGTCCATGGGAGGAAGTTCACCTCATTCGCTTTGCTCTTCAGGCCTTTTCGCAGTTCAATCAAGTGCCCTTCGATTACCTAAGATAAACTCCCTTACATAGAGCCAATTGATCATGGAATTTATTTACATCGACAACTATTTTTAGTCTATGTATACCTTCATAGCAACACCTAGCATAGGGCTTGATGAAATAACTTGTAGCTTCGTCAATTTAATTCATGAAAAGACACACAGATGCAGCTATGCTGGCCCACTGCTGAAACCCTAGTTTCTGCAGGCTGAGACCACATGGGAGGCCCAGTTCAATTCCCAGTTAAACCTAAAGACTGTGTACATGGTGCCTGCCTGTAAACTCAGCAACTTGGAGAGGCTGGCACTGGAGAACTGCAAGCTTAAGGCTGTCCTGGGCCACGCAGTGAGAACCTACCTAAAAGCAAGCAGCTGTGGGTGACATTAAAAAAAAAAGGAAGAAAGAAAGGAAAAGATAACCATGAACATGGAGTACTTGATTTCATTAAGTTTTCAAAATCTAAGGCACAGAAGCAAAACATTTAAGGGACACAAAAATGGAAGATTATCTGTTGGTAATAATATGTATGATAATATATTTGACTGAACTAATATATAATGTATTCATCCTGGGAAAATTCATTTTGGATGCTATAATGATATACAGTGATTGAATGTATAAAATAATACTGCTACTAATAGGGACAAAATCGAAGGACAGTCTGCACCCTGGCTCGTGTAGGTGTGGGCATGACTGTAGACTGAAGGTTGCAGATAATGATTGTGGGAGGCCCATGTCCTCCCTTCCTCTCAGAGCTGGTGGGTAAAGTCCCTTCTCTGGGTGTTCTGGCTCTCATGTAGCTGCCAACAGCTCCCTGCTTCTCGAATCACATTAATGTATTCAGTGTCACTTGACATTTGTAAGAAGATTAATGGAGTAATTTTGGCTCTTTAATGACATGACAGGAAACTACATGGGTTTGCTTAAACTTAGAGGTAAACAGAGCAGTACGTGCAGTCATTCTTATAACTTCTACATCCATTTCTTAGGATAAATAAATCCCAAAATAGTTGTTAGTAGAAGTTTAAAAAAAAAATTAAAGGTCACAAATGCCCAAAACTAGAGCAATCATTACATAGTTTTTTTTTTTTTTTTCCTTTTCTTTCTTTCTTTTTTGGAGAGATTTTTGTTATAGGGTACGTGTGCTCACGAGGAAGAGAGACAGAAAGAGAGAAATCACCATTAGGGGGATGGCTGCCCAGCAATCCCTTCTCCTCCATTCTTGTCTTGGGATCTTGGGCATACACGCACACATGCCTGGGCGTGAGTTTAAGCCACCAGGTCTGGGACTTGAACCGCAGTCAACTACGTGGGAATCCAGCGATACAGCGATTATGCCATCTCCTGGCCCCAGAATAGTTTTAAAACCCCTCTGAATAAATTGTCTGCCCAACATGGAAGCAGTTAGTACCAAATTAAGCTGCAGTGCTAGAAGCCACACGATCAGCTGTGGGTTCAAATCCTCAGGTCAGCCTGAAAGCATTCAGGGTGCACACCTGCATGCATGTTCAAACTGGAGGGCTGGGGAAAGAGGATTATAGTATGACAAGACCACGTCAAAGGTGCTTCTCTCTTTCTCATACACTCTCCATCATGAATAAAATGAATAAACTTTAAAAAGTTATCTGACTTTGGAAGACAACATCAGGTAGTGATTAAACCATAGATTTGAGACACATTGTTTGGTTTTAATTCTGCCTTTTAATAATTGTATGAATTTGAGTATTTAGTACTACATGTTTAAGAAAGTTTCTGAAATAAAGTATGTCTTTCTGTTATTTTATATATTTATACACACACACATACACATATAAGCTCTCTATTATATGAATGTTTTTAAAAAGTTATCTGACATAGTCCCAGAAATACTGGCATTCTATCTTTATGTAGAAGCATCCATGTTCTTTGCTGGGGACACTGCTACATTCACCTGGATCCCACCTCAGCCTGCACTGAAGCCAAATGCATCTCCAAACCTTGTTTATCTCCTTCCCTCAAAGGGTTACTTGGGCCCTGTTTTTGCTATTTTATTCTGTTTATGCTATTGAACCTTGACACACTGATGCTGAAAACTTAGTCTTGCATTTATTCATCTATCTCTCTATCTATCTATCTATCTATCTTTTGGAGACATTTTTGCTATAGGGTGTGTGTGCTCATCAGAAAGACAGAGAGAGACAGGGAGACAGAAAGTAAGAAATCATCCCCTAGGGGGGGAAGGCCACGCTGCAATTCCTTCTCCTCCATTCTCCTCTCGGGTTCTTGGGCATGCACACACATGCTCCCAGCGTGAGTTTAAGCCACCGGGTCTGGGACTCAAACTGTGGTCGGCTACATGGGAGTCCAGCGACATGGCCATTACACTAACTGCTGGTCCCAAGAGTTTAGCTTCTTTTAAAGATAAGATCTCCCCGGGGGGTGATTTCTTGCTTTCTGTCTCTCTGTCTCTCTCTGTCTTTCTGGCAAGCACACACGCCCTATAGCGAAAAACCTCTCAAAAAAAAAAAGAAAAAAAAAGAAAAAGAAAAAAGAAAACAAGTAAGCCTGAATAGAGCAATAAACAAGCAATGAGACTGAATCAGTAACAGTTTCCCAACAAACAAAACACAGGTCCTAATGGCTTCCCTTCTGAATTCTACGAAGCTTTTAAAGAGCTAACCCCAACTCTACTCAAACTATTTCTAAAGATTCAAAAGAAAAGAACCCTCCTAAATTCATTCTATGAAGTCTCTATCATCCTGATCCCCCAAATAGACAAGAACATAAGAATGAAAACCTATTAGACCAACATCTCTGATGAATACAAATGTAAAAATTATTAAGATACTAGCAAATTTTATCTAACAACACATTAAGATTACATACCATGACCAAGTAGGCTTTTTTCCAGGGATGCGAGTATGGTTCAACATATGCCAAAAAAAATAATAATAATAATAATACATCACATTAATAGAAGGAGAAATAAAAACCATGTGATCATATCAATTGATGTGGATAAAACACATCAACCCTTTATGATTAAGATACTCAGCGAAATCAGCATAGGAGGAACATTTCTCAACACAATAAAAGTGATACATGAGAAGCCAATAGCTAGCATCATACTAAATGGGGGAAAGCTGAGTTTTTCCACTGAAAACTGTAACAAGACAAGGCTGTCCACTTTCTCTACTCCTTTTCAGCATTTCTTAATAGGACTTGGAATTCAAATGTATTCCCTGATCTATGAGCTACAGAATGAGAAAGGATGTTGTTAGCAGCCATGAAAACATTGATCCCTGTGTACAACTGTATCAGAACTCTTGGGTCTTCAGGTACATTGTCAATGAGCAGAAACATTTTTAAAGAAATCTTTTCTCTGAGCAGCTTGTCTCAGCAATGGGCTTAAAAATATCTAGTACATCATGCTGTAAACAGATTTGCTGTCACCTAGGCTTTGTCATTCGATTTATATATATTTTTTTGAAAGATTTTTGCTACAGGGTGCGTGCACTCTCCAGAGTGACAGACAGACGGAAGGCGAGAAATGACTCCCAGGGGATGGCCATGCCACAATCCCTTCTCCTCCATTCTCCTCTCAGGATTTTGTGTGCACACATACACACACACACCTGAGTTTTAAGCTGCTGGGTCCGGGATCTAAACTGCAGTTGACTACATGGGAGTCCAGTGATGTAACCATTTATGCCATCTGTTGGTCCCTGTTATTCCATGTATACAGTGCAGAGTAGATTTTGCATCATTCTTGAGGGCCCTATGATTTTTGGAATTGTAAATGAGCATTGGTTTCAACTTAAAGTCCCCTTCTACATTAGCTACTAACAAGAAAATCAACCTGTCTCTTAAAGCCAAGCTCTGACCTGTCTTCTCCAGTCATGAAAGCCCTACATGGCAAATCCTTGCAATACAAGGCTGCTTTGTCTGTTCTGGAAAATGTGTTGTTTAGCGTAGACAACTTAGTCCATGATCCTAGCTAGATTTCTGGATCGTGTGGTGCAACTTCTATATCAGCACTCACTGTTTCACCTTGCACTTTTATGTTATGGAGAAGGCTTATTTCCTTAAATCTCAAGAATCAACCTCTGATAGCTTCGAACATTTGTTTCTGCAGCTTCCTCTCCTCCCTCAGCCTTCACAGAATTAATGAGTTAGGACTTGACTTAGATTAAGCTTTGGTTTAAGGGAATATTGTGGCTGATTTGATCTTCTATCCAGACCACAAAAACAAAAGCATTCTCCACATCAGCAATAAGGCTGCTTCACTTCCTTTTTTCCTTTTTCTGTTTTCTTTTCTTCTTCTCCTCCCTCTCCCTCCACCAGAAGGCTTTTGTTATAGGGCACTGGAGAGAGACAGTGAAAAGGAAAGTGAGAAATCACTGCCCAGAGAGGACAGCCATGCCGCAGTCCCTCCTCCTCCTGGGATTTTGGCCATGTGTGCACATGCACCTGGCGTGATTTTCAAGCTGCCAGGTCTGGGACTCAAACTGTAGTTGGTCATGTGGGAGTCCAGAGCTTTAACCACTATACCACCTGCTGGGCCCTGTTTCACTTTCTTATGATTCATGTATTCACTGGAGTAGCACCTCACTTTAGAAAAAAAAAAAACTTTTATTTTATACATTCAATTATTGTATATCACTACAGCTTGTAAAATGAATTCACCCAGCATCAACATGCTTCCCACCAGTCCAGCTGAGGATACCATACACGTTATCATCAACAGACAATCCTACCTTTCAGTGTCCCTCAAATGTCTTGCCTCTCTTATTTTTCTCCTTGATTCCTTTCCTCTCACTCTTCCCCATCTCCCACCCTCTTCCCACACTGTCTCCAGGGTCTGTAACTGTTTTCCATGCTTCCATATCTCTTTCAAGAACATCGTCTTCGCATTCAGAACTAGGTCAACTGTCTGGTAAAAGAGGCCTACCTGTTTCCTCTCTCAGCTTTCAGTATGCCTTCCTCAATCATCTTATTCATTTCTAGCTTTCAATCTAAAGTGAGAGACATCTGATTCTTTCACACGAACACTTAGAGGGCATTGCAGGGCATCACTTTTCCTAATTCAATATTGTGGCTCAGAGAATAGGGATGCCTGAGGAGGAGAGAAACATGGAAACAGCTGGTCATGGAGCAATTAGAACACCACATTTACACACGTAAGAGTGTGATTTGAGGTGCCTCAAAGCAATTACAATAGTCAAGTCAAGATCATTGGTCACAAATCCCCGTGACAGATGTAACACTAATGAGAACATATGCAAGCGTGAGAATTACCACAATGTGAGAAACAGACGTGAAGTGAGCACAATGTCAGAAAAACGGTGCCAATCAACTTCAATATAAGGATATCATAAACCTTCAATATGCAACAGAAATGCAGCACCTGCAAAGCACCATAAAATGATGTAAACCCGGGAACCAGCAGTTAGCGTAATGGCTATGTCGCTGGACTCCCATGTAGTCGACTGTGGTTTGCGTCCCGGACCCGGTGGCTTAAACTCACGCCAGGCATGTGTGCATGTGTGCCCAAGATCCTGAGAGGAGAATGGAGGAGAAGGGATTGTGGCATGGCCATCCCCCCCAGGGGGTGATTTCCTGCTTTCTGTCTCTCTGTCTCTGTCTGGCGAGCACATGCACCCTATAGCAAAAAACCTCTCCTATATATCTATATCTATATCTATATCTATATCTATATCTATATCTATATCTATATCTATATCTATATCTATATATCTGGGCTTTCACAGAATTTTATACGTGGGAGTCCAGCAACATAGCCATTACACTAACTGCTGGTCCCCCCAAATATTTTCAGATGGGAGATTTCATACTAACTTTCTGCCATCTTACTGCAAGAGTAATATAAACTTATTGTAGAAAAAAAATAGAATTCAGATAAGGGGGAAAAGGCAAAATAAAAATCAACTGGAATCTTACCACATTGAGATAACCACAGCTAATATTTGGTATATATGTATACACAGAGTATATATGTGTTTGCTTTACATAATATTCAATATATTTCTGTAATAACATGTGATTCTAATTCTAAATCTTTGCTAATGTCTACATTATATTCCAATGACTTGATGTGTAATTTGTAGAATACTGTTCTAGGGTATGTATCAATTATTTTGAAACGTTTCATATCTAATGACATAAACATGCTCAAGAAGTATTTTTCTGCTCTCCTTTTTGATTGTTTTAGAATACTGACATTTTAAAACTATGTAATACAGCATAATCTTTTTAAGTTATATACTCACTCATAGCTGTATACTAGGATTATAGTAAATTATTTTAGAAAACATTGCCATTTGTGAATAGATGCAATCCAATCTATTTTGCTGCTATGTGTTTGTCAGAATCCAGGTTGGTTTATACTGACTGGTGAAAAGGAAAATAACACAAATATTCCGAGAACCTTATTTTTTGTGTGGAGCGCCCTGTATCCCAAATCTTCCCCGTTAGCTCAGCTTAGACCATGTACTCCTTCCAAAACTCCTTGGTATGATGTCTTCTCACAGGTGAGCGTTTTGTTCTGCTCTCCATGACTCAGCAGCCTCAACCTTTTTTATTTCTCTTATCAAATTACATTCATCCCCTCTCAACCAAAGTCAGCTTGTCTTCATTATACTAGTGTTTGTTGTTTGTTTTTAATGAGAGGGAGAAAGGGAAGCGGGTATTTTTTGACAGGATCTCATGTCATAAGCCTTCCTGCCACAGCCTCCCAGTTAGCTGTGACCACAGGGGTGCAGCACTATATCCACCCTGTCTAGGCTGGGCTGGGAACTGAACCCAGGTCTCACACGCAGCTCAGCCACAGCACAGTAGTACCCTCCTGCCTGTACCATACAGGGTGGGCCTGTGTTAGTGTCTTCATTGGATGGTTTAGCTGTTATTGTCGTTGGCTGAGTACAAAGTTGCATAGATTTTGAGTGATCTATACCTAATTTTATTTTTTCCCATTAGACTGTTATTTTTAGTATAATTTGCAGGATGTGGAGGAATTCAGAAATGCATATATTCCATGGTAGCTAAAACCCTTATCTTACAATTAGTCTTTATGGGTAAAGATAGCAGAATAACAACAGATCGTTAATAATTCTTCCCAATTACTCACAAAATGATTCTCTCCACCTTCCTAACAAAGAAGGAAAAACGCAGCAAAAAAATTATCGACACCAAATTGATAATGAACTGAATAAAACTCTATGACATAAAACTCGGAAAAGAACAGAATATTTTGATGTGGTGTCTAATCTCATCCCTTTGCCTCCGAAATGTCTATGATCAGAGAAAGAAGGTAGGTCAGGAAAATCCAGAGAATTCTCCCTGTCCATCTCTGCATAAAAGGAAGTATGCTAAAAAAGTGAGTATGCAATTTTGGAAAAATTAGGGGGAGAAGGAAG
The DNA here is from genome assembly GCF_000334495.1 of Tupaia belangeri chinensis. NCBI lineage: Eukaryota > Metazoa > Chordata > Mammalia > Scandentia > Tupaiidae > Tupaia > Tupaia belangeri. Next base: position 181,093 of record NW_006159941.1, on the reverse strand, counting down.
GAGAAGCACCCTTGATGAGATCTTGTCATGCCATGATCCTTAGCCTTTCAGCTTGTCAGGGTCCTGAGCATGTGTGCAGGCACCTGATAGGTTTTCTTTCTCTTTTTACTGTTTGTCAGGGGATGCGTGTGCTTGCCAGACAGAGAGAGAAATCACCCCCAGTGGGGGCTGGTCATGCTGTAGTCCCAGCTCCTCCATTTCTCCCTTTGGGATTTTGCGCATGTATGGATATGCATCTGGCAGATTTCTCAAGTTGCTATGTCCAAGACTTGAGCCACTTGCTTGCCCACATGGGATCCAGCCACCTTAACCACCACAACAGGGGTTGGCCCCACCTAGTGTTTTCAAGCTGGCCTGGTGATCTGAATCCATGATCAGTCATGTGGCATCCAGCACTGTGGTTCAGTTTGCTACTGAGTATGCCACCAGGCTGGGTCTTACTCTCATCTTCACAAGCACCTCACCCCTATGGGTAGCAGAGGAAAAAGGAGTAAAGCTCTCTTGATACAATAATTAAAATAGATCCCTAGAGAAACACCCAGCCTCTGAATGTTATAGTTGTATTAAAACATGCAGTAAGAATTCTACCAGTGTTGTACTTTTTGCTCTCAACAGTCATATATATTTTAAAGAGCTTAGAAGGAGAAAAAGTCTGTGGATATTTACCCAGATTCTTTTTATTTCTATTGCTGTTTCTTCATACCTGATGTTCCATGTTTTCCTTTTCAGCCTGAAGGATTTCCTTTAGCCTTTATTAATATTTTAGGGCAGATCTGCTAGTGATAAATCCTCTTAGCTCTCTTTCATGTGAGAATGGCTTTTTCCTGTCTTCATTTGTGATGTATAGTTTGCTGGACATACAATTCGGAGTTGACAGTTCTTTCCTTTCAGCACCTCAAAGTTATTATTCTGTTCCCTTCTGGCTTCCTTGGCCTCAGGTAAGAGATCTATGGTTACTGAAATAATTATTTCTCTGTATGTAAATATCATGTTTCTCTGGCTGCTTCTGAGATTTGTCTTTATTATGGATTTTCAGTAGTTTGATGATGATATGAGTGGGCATGGTCTTGAGTAAATATGACCTCTAATCTTTCGTCTTACACAAAATTTGAAATGTTTCAGCCAATACGTCTTCAAGGTTTTTTTGTTTTGTTTTGTTTTGTTTTTCAGTCCCATCCTTTTTCTCTTCTCCTTTTGAGATTCCAGTAACACAAATATTAGGCTTTATATATTCTTTCGAAGACCTTCAAGGTATACTTTCTTTTCAATTTGTTCCCCCCTTTTTGTTTTCAGTTTAGATCACTTTTACTGACTTATCTCAAGTTTGCTGACTTTTTCCTGTTATCTCTATTCTGTTATTGAATACATTCAGTGGATTTTCTAATTCAACTGTGCTATTTTTCAGTTCCATAATTTTCATTTGATTCTTTTTTATAGTTTTCAATTCTTTGACACATTCTATTTTCCATTTTTTTTTAGTGTTTGCCTTTATCTTACTTTTAAAGTCTTTGTCTAATAATTCCAGTATCTGGGTCTTCTTTGCAATGGGAACTCTTGGCTACCTTTCTTTTCTTTTCTTTTTTTTTTCTTTCTTTATTTAGTTTGTCCAGAGAGGGCAGTGGCAGTGTGAGAGAGAGGGAGGGAAGGTGAAAAAGCAAATTGCCAGGTCCAGGACTCGAATCACAGTTAGCCATGTTGGAGTCCAGCACTCTTAACCACCATACCACCTGCCAGCTCGAGCTACCTTTACTCTTAGAAATTTCTTTCTCTTCCTCTTTTTCGGAGTAATTTTAGATTGTATGTTAGGCATTTTGACTCTTATAGTATGAGACTTTGAGAACTGCTAAAAATGCTCTGGAAGATGCGGATTCCTTTGCTTGTTTCAGGACCCATTTCACCCAGTTATATTCAACCCATCTATTCTGTTCAGCCCTCTTTGGTCAGTGGTTCCAGCTAAGCTGTCTGCACCTTTGCCATACAGTATGACTGCCTCACTGCACATGTGTTACTCAGTGGATAGACTAAGTCTTGGTTGGTGGTTTTTTTTTTTTTTTTTTTTAAAGGGTTTTTTTTTTTTTTTTAGGGACCATGCGCTTGCCAG
>NW_006159941.1:151518-178175 GCF_000334495.1 Tupaia belangeri chinensis | reverse complement strand
GGCACATGCGCTTGCCAGACAGAGAGACAGAGACAGAAAGCGAGAAATCACCCCCCAGAAGGGATGGCCATGCCGTAATCCCTTCTCCTCCATTCTCCTCTAGGGATCTTGGGCATGCACTCACACGTGCCCAGTATGAGTTTTAAGCCACCGGGTCTGGTATGTGAACCACGGTCGACTACATGGGAGTCCAGCAACATAGCCATTATGCTAACTGCTAGTCCCTTGGTTGGTGGTTTTTTAACATAGCTCATACTCTAATAGCTTTGCTATATTTCATTGCCAGTGTAGCTCAGGGGTGAGCCCAGGAACTGGTTCGGTTAATACAGATGGGTGGAGGCATTGCTTTCTCCAGAAATTTCTCTCAAGGATTTGCCCTACACTCTGGCTTTTAAGAATCTCTTTCCTCAGTTCTCTAGCTAGAAAAATGGGAGTTCCCTGGGAGATTTAGCTCTTAGCACCAGGATTACCATCGGTGCAAAGCAGTAAGATAAAAGATAAAAATCAGAGATGAAATTCCTCCATGCTCTTCAGACTACAGTGGTCCACTTCCACTAGTCTGGCCAGAAAGATGAGGTTTTTGTTGTTGTTGTTTTGTTTTGGTTTGTTTTTTTGAGATTATAGGTACTTTTACTGTCAAAAATCACTCTGCAGTGTGATTTTATAACTGGAGCTGCCTTCAGGAAAAGACCTTGGAAGAGAGATAGACAGGATATATTAATAGATAGAAAAAAAATTTTCCTCTCCAGCTCAAAGGGACTTCATTTCAGTGTTATATGGACAGAAACAGGGAAGCCTTTTTTTTTTTTGAAAGTTATGCTGCTTATGTTCAGAACATGGATGTCCTTCAAGTTAAAATCAAAAGATAAAAGAGGAGGGATAAAAGCAGTTAAATTACTGCCATACTGTTCATTCTTCAAATTTTGACTTCCCTCCTCAATTTCAGAGTGCTCATGTAGTTATTTTATTTTGTTCAGAATGCTCGTTGGAATCAGCAGAAGAGATGGGCTACAGTGGGCTTACCCCATACTACAGTTAGAATGTATTTCCTGAAAATTTATATTAAACCATTGTAACTGGAGTAAGTTACAAAATCTTGATCCAATTATGATTTTAAAAATTGGGTCTTTGGAGAGATTAGAATTACGGCCATCAGGGTAGGATCCCCGTGATTGACTCCTGGTGAGTTTCTAAGAAGAAGGAACGACAAAGATACACACATACACAAAACCCAGACCATGTTTCCTACCTTCCATCATGTTGTGATATGTTGTGATATATATCCAGAAGACCCTAACCTGAGTTAGCTCCTGAAACATGGACCTCTAAACTATGAGCTGAATAAGCCTCCATTTTTATAAATCACCTAGTATTAGGTATTTTTCTGTTATTAGCAACAAAATAGACTAGAACACTTCATCTTGACTGGCACCAGAAATTTCTCATCTTCTTTACATAAAATGCTCATAACTTGGTTACTGTGAAGAGTGCTACAATAAATATTGGAGTGAAGATATATTTATGACATACTAATTTCTGTTCCTTTGGATATATATCTAGCAGTGGAACTGCAGGAATATGTGCCAGTTCTTAGATTTTTTAAAAATTTCCTTTTTTTTTTTTTTTTTTGGGAGAGGTTTTCACTACAGGGCGCGTGCGCTCGCCAGACAGAGAGAGAGACATAGAGACAGAAAGTGAGAAATCACCCCCCAGAGGGGATGGTCATGCCGCAATCCCTTCTCCTCCATTCTCCTCTTGGGATCTTGGGCACGCACGCACATGCGCCCGGCGTGAATTTTAAGCCACCGGATCCAGGACGCGAACTGCGGTCGACCACGTGGGAATCCAGCAACATAGCCATTACGCTAACTGCTGGTTCCCAGTTCTTAGATTTTTGAGGAACCTCCACATTACTTTCCATAATGGCTGTGCTAATTTACATTCCCACCAACAGTGTAAAAGATTTTCCCTTTCTTTACATACTCACAAAGATTTGTTTTTATTATTCTTTTTGACGTCTGTCATTCAAATTATGAAATGAAATGAAACCTTATTAAGGTTTGAATTTGCATTTTCCTGACAGTGGGCAATGTTGAACAGAATTTTTTTCTTTACGTAATCATCTGTGTGTCTTCTTTTTAAGAATCATCTGTTCAAACCAATTTTCCATTTTAAAATCAGATTATTTGATGTTTTCCTGATGAGTTGAGTTTTTCGTGTATCTTGAATATTAATCTCTTGTTGGCTGTATAGTTTACAAATATTTTCCCTCATTTTGTAGGTTGTCTATTCAATCTATTGTTTCCTTTGCTGTACAGATGATGTTTAGCTTGATATAATCCCATTTGTCTATTTTGTTCTTGCTTCCTGTGCCTTTGAGGTCTTATCTAAATTTTTTTTGGCTTCGAACAGTGTCCTAAAGCATTTACCCTATGCTTTCTTCTATTCATTTCACAGTTTGGGGTCAAAGCATCTACCAATAGACTAATAAAAAAATTAGTCTAGTATGTGAAATAAACACACACTAGACACATGCTAGAATACTATTTAGCCTTCAAAAGGAATGAAATTCTGTCCTCTGAGGTAACACGGGCAAGTCTGGAAGTCTTTATATTAAGTGAAATAGCCTAAGCACAGAAAGAGGAATACCACATGTTTTTACTCATAGGTGGAAATTACAAAAAATGACCTCTTAGAAGCAGAGCTTAGAATAGTGATTACTAGAGCCTGGAGAGGGAAGGGGGAGGGAAGGGGTATACAGACATTGGTTAATAAATACAAAACTATAGCTACTGGGGCATTGGAAAAGTCAAGATGCATTTTTGCATAGAAAAATAAATCATGACTTTCCCAACCTAATAGGAGAAAAAGTTCCAGTGGTATATAGTATAGCATGCAAACTATAGTTAATGATTTATTGTATATTTCAGATTTTAAAAGGATTTTCAATGTTCTCAACACAAAGTAATGACGAATACTTGAGACGATACTATGCTAATTACCTCAACTGATCTTTAATATCATATTCATGTACTAAAATATTGCATGGCATCCTACAAATATGTACAATAATTATGTGTCAATTAAAATTAATTAATTAATTAAAAAATGCATCTTGGATTTTTTTTTCATCCCTATCTCCTATCCCTAATCTCTCTGAGATAGTGTCTAGGGGATTGGGTGTTCGAGAAAAATAGAAATGCCATGCTTCTAGAACACCATGGATCTATGGACTCTGAGTGACTGACAGAATGCATGCTCAGGGAATGTGGCCTTCCTGCTTGCAAACAACAGGCCATTAGACAGGTATATGATCTGATAAATGTGTTTTTCAGGATTCCAAGCTATTCTCTCCAGCCTCTGATGTCATTTAGCCTTAACCCCATTATCAATACCAAAACCAACATGTTCTGGAAATCCCCATATTTTTCTGATTCTCTAAAAAACCAACTTTCTCTAAAAAATAACTTTTCTTCCTTTGCCCTTAATATGGAGTATGAGAGAGACTTAGCAGCTGCATACCCCCTCTACTCAGATCTGTGTGTCTTGATTAGTAATTCCATGCACGCTTCAGGTGACTCTTGGCCAGTCAGAAGAGTCACGGATTGGAAGGGGTGTGTGTGTTCTTTATACTCTACTGTTGGCAGTAGAGTAGGGGGTCCTCAGATTTTTTTCTGTGTCCTCTGGGTACTGACATAGACTGAGAGGGTCTTATGACCCAGTGTTTGTTCTGGTGCTACTGGGCCAATCTGGCATTAGAGGAGGGTTTGGGTTATTTTGTTCTTTTTCTGGAGTCTGTGGTTCTAGTTATTTCCCACTGGTGTCAAAGTCTCTGCTAACTTTATGCTGCATTTCTTTCATAGCCTCTTTAGTGCCCACCCATCTTCAGGCTAGCTGTCAGCCTTCAGACACCTCTTTACCTTGTCCCGTGTCATATCAGAGGCTGCCAGGTGGAGTTTCTGCTAGGGTCTGGCCAGTTCTATGTGTCTGGGGACCAAGTCACCTGGCCCAGTCTTCTCAGGCACTCCAATACTTACCTGCTTCTTGTTGAAGCCTACAGTTTGACCTCTGCATAAAGGGTGGCCATGAGAGAACTGTTTTGTGCAGAGAAAGCAACCCTGGCTCCTCCGGACTCCCTTGGTCTCCTGCTCCTTACTTCCTCCCACAATTTTTCAGGCCTGTAGTCTTGGCCTGGTTTCTTTCTCTTCCTGTGTGGCGTAGACCCTCACATATAAATCTTGAACAGTGTTCACATGTAAAATGTTATCATCTCATTGTTAACATGTTTAAAAGGCACAGGAACTTAGAAAATCCTTTCCAATGACAACCATAGTTAAGAACAGAGAAGTCATGATAAGAGAATATGCGCAATATCTAAATGCCAGTGGAGTTACCCAGATATTGTACTTGAGGAAGTAGCCACTTAGTTACAGAGGTATCACACATTTCCATAGATACAAGAACTCTGAGAATATAATGCCTAGGAGCTGTTTTTGGAAAACCTACTTGACTATGAAACCCAGCTAATCAAAAATCAGACAGTGAATTATAATCACAAACTTAGAAATTTTTAAAATGGTGGTTGTAGATTGTTCAAGTTAATAATGAGTCCATTTAAACTAAGATAAAGTAACTGTTGGAATTAAGAGACAGAGAGAAAATGTTACATAATTTACAAATAATACCAATGATAACATCACAAGCAAAATTCAGAAATACAAAGAAATGATTAGAAAACAAAATTTTATCACCTCATGTTTGAAAGTTAAGAAAATAATACAATCTAAAATGGAAATAAATACATAATAACTCCAAGTTCTTTGTATATTACCATAATATTTTTCTTAACCTTATTAGGAATGTTTAAGATTATGTTTTATAGTACAGAAACATTTAAGATGAGTAGTTTTCAAATATATTTCTATTTCTTTTGCTAAATAAAACTTCCTATTCAAATTGCATGCATCCTATAATTTCATTTTATGTAATCATTTTGAACAATTTACCCCTTTCCACCACTTTTTCACCTTTTCAGTATGTTTTCATAATAACTCAAACTATTAATTTAGAAGTATGCCCACTTAATGCTAATGATAGTATTTCTGATCATGTAATTTTTGAATATGTTTTGTTATACTATCTGAATTGTTTTTGGTAATGGGTACATATCCTTTTTATCCAAAAATCCTCTCTTTAGAAATTTGGGATTCTGGGTAAGTTGGGTAATATCTCAGGAATAAATTTTCCTAATTTCTGCTTGAGAGACCAGTTACCTCTGTTCCTAGTGAAGCTGCTCACTGAGATCGGCTAAGCTTTATGGAGCACAACCTCTTTATACTACCACAAAACACAATTATATTGGTAAAGCTCATCACCATCGTACCTTCACTACATTTTGATGAACATTTAAAACAGATATGACTTTTTGGTGTGTGCTGTTTTAAAGTGATGTTGGAGGGAACTGTGGTGCCTAGCCGCCTGTGTCTACAATTCAAGTCTCTAACAGTACCCAGCACACATTAGGAACTCAACCAGTGTGTATTCCTTTGAACTGAAATAATAATGGTTTTCATGTCTATGGAAAAGTGACATGTAGAAGAGAAATTTCACTTCTTTTCTCACAACAGACAGTAGCATAAGGACTGTGGGTGGACATTGCTGGAAGGTAGACTTGATTAGATAAGAAGAAAATATTCAGCCCTTTAGAAATACGTTCAAAGAAATCAGGAGTCTTTTTTTTTTCTTCAGGTTTTTGCTATAGGGTGCATGTATTCATGGGGGTGGGGGAAGAAGGGAAGATGGTCATGATACAATTCCTTCTCCATTCTCCTTTGGGATTTTGGGCATGGAGACATACACCTCCAACAGGATTTTCAAGCTGCTGAGTCTGGGACTTGAACCGTGGTCAACCATATGGGAGTCCAGCACCTTAACAACCATGACGCCACCTTGGCTCCCCAGGAGATTATTTGAAGGGCATATAGTAAAGCAGATTCTGCATCACAGGCTGTCTTTAGCCTCCGACCCGTTCCATTGTGGAATTCTGTGACTCTGTAAACCTGGAAAGATAAGTGAGTATTGGCGTTTGAAAGCTTTGAAATGCCGACTTGGTACCTTTGACCTTGCTCACTTCTGAGTATCCCATTGACCAAATGGAGGGGCTCATTAAAGTGATCACTATTACTTTTCTGTTTAAGTGCTTTTTGATCCTATAGTCTGCTCTGTGGGATGACTTTATGTAATATAATCAAGTTTCACCTCAATTCAGTAGATATCTACTGGTGGCAAATTTTGTATCAGGCACTGCAGAAGGACTGAGACAGTGGCTTTTTAAAATCCCTTTATACTCTGAGCCCCAGAGAGGAACAGAACTGGGCTAATGGAGAGGTCTTCTCAGATTGGCTCTAACACTTTCTGTGAAAAATAAAAATAAGTACATTCCAAAGTGCAGTTTCTGACTTTATTATTATTATCATTATTTTTTGCCAATTGTCATTATCAAATAGTTTTTTTTATTTGCTTGACATGCATTCCTTGCAGGACAGCTAAGAGTAAAGGCTGAAACCCACAGAAGCCTCTTCAACTGCATGACTTCTGGGATGGCAAAGAGGTGTTAACATTAATCCAAACAACTACACAAAGTCATGGTGAAAAACTAAACCTCAGAGAAGAAATGGAAAGATGTCTCCTTTCAAAATGTTTGAGAAATGACATGGTGACAGATTTCAGCTTCCCACTGAGATGAATAAATCATGGTAGTCCTTTATTTAAAATAAATTAAACCAGCAGTAATTACGTAGGGGAAAAATCATCCTGAAGGACCCTCTCCAATGTATTTATTTTCCCACTGTAAAGGTAGCATAAAATGTCAACAAATGAAGATGACATGATTTTCAATTTGTTCTAATTAAGCTTTAAGAATAAAGTCTGAATTTCCTCTTACTGGTTTTCTCCACCATCTCTCTCTGCTGCTACTCGCTTTGAGCGCTGTTTATGGAATGCAGTCATGGGGTGGAAAGTCAACAAACTGAGCAGATGCAGGTGTGGATGTGATGAGAGCTGATAGAGCCCACGGTCCCAAAGGAAAATAAACAGTAGCCATCGATTTAAATGAACTTAACTGTTGTCCGTAACCCTAAGGTCATTATCCTTCCTTTCCCCCTTCCTTCATCTTCTACATATATGCATTTAGGTGCCACATAAACATTTCAACTTAAAGATGGATTAAGGATAATTCCCCAGGAACTTAATAGATCTTGCTCATCGCAGAAAATTCAAAAGTCGTAATGTCAAGGGCAATGCCTCATTAAGCAATATCAACAAGCAAATTAGTGCAAAGTTGTCTCCTGTAGTAGAATGCTGACCCACGGAGCCGTTTTTGCATTACTGCTAATTTCAAAGAGGTCCTATTGAGAATGTGCTGTCACCAAATTGCAGCTATGGTGATTCCAGAAGTTCTGCGGTTGAATAGAAATTGCTTTCAGCTGAAATCAAACTTGTCTCTGACAATTCTCCACTGTGGCCTATTCTTCAGTAAAACCGTTGTCTTGGAATTTCTCAAACTCATTTTTGGTTTGCTGTGACATTTTGTACTTTATATTATTCCTACTTCTCCTGCTAAATAAAAACTTATTAAAATTGTGTGCAGTGTATATTCTCATTTTATGCAATTACCTTGGCCAACGTGACCCTATCCGCCACTCTTTCACCCTCCCAGGTATATGTGATATTCACGTAACAATACAGTCTACATCTGGAATATCTTTGGCCCTAGTGTTTTGAAAGCAATGCACCAATGCTACATGTAAAAAAATGTGTCTTCCAGTTTTTGATAGAGTCAGATAGGGAGACCCTGTAGCCACTTCTATTGTAGCTTCTATTAATGTATCCCTTACATGTCCTGAATCAGTAGCCCATGAAGCACTGCAGGGAGGGAGGAGGAGGGATAGTTTTCTCCAGGCCATCTGTGCCTCTTTCATACACTAGGATTAACAGAGTTCTAAGAAGAGGCTACCGAGCAACATTTCCTACACTTGCTCAACCATGGCCTTTTTTTCATTGTTAGCTATTAATACTAATGCCTCAGAAAGAAATTATTGTTATTATTTTTATATGTTTGCCATAGGGTGTATGGCAAACTCACTGAAGAGAGACAAAGTGAGAAATCACCCCCTAAAGGGGAACGGCCACACCACCATCCCTTCACCTCCATTGTCCTCTCAAGATCTGGGGCACACTCACATACACACACGGACCTAGCAAGTTTTTCAAGCCACGGGGTCCAAGATTTGAACGGTGGAGGTGGCCATACAGAATCTAGCACCTTAACCAAACCATCTGCTGGCCCCCAAAGAAGCTATTTTTTAAAAACTTTTTAATTGACAGAAAGCATGTGAGCTTGGCAGAGAGACAGAGAGACAGACTGAAAGCGCCCACTATTGGAGTGTGGTCACACAGCCATCTTTCTTCCTCCATTCCTTCTTTTCATAAGGATCTTAGAGTATGCACGCACACCTATCCAGAGTGTTTTGCCAGCCACCGGGCTGAGAGTCAAACCACAGTTAGCCATTTTGGTATCTGGCTCCAAATACACAATGCTTAACCCTGTTCTGCAGGATAGCCCTGGAATTCCTTAGGTAACAACACTGAGGAAACATACTGAAAAAGCCTCACAGTGCCAAAAACTAACATAACACAAATATATTTGCGTCTTCCTTTTCTTAAACCACATCTTCGCACAGTGCCACATCATCAAAACTAACATAACTCGTCGGGACCAGCCGGAGGTGTGGTAGTTAAGGTCCTGGACTGCCATATGGCTGATGGCAGTTTGGGTCCTGGACCTGAAGACTTGCTTTCTCACTTTACTGCTCTCTTATTTCAGTGGGAAAAAAAAAATTTAAAAGTAACAGTAATAATTTTTAAAATAATAATTCTTTAAAAAATTAACATAACACTCAAATGCCTTGCTAATCAATACCTATTTTTTAGATTGTGAGCACTCACTGGCTAGAGAGACACAGAGGAGAAAGAGAGAGAGAGAGAGTGAGAATGCACCTCCTGGGGGATGGCCATATTGCAGTCAATTCCTTCTCTTCAACCTGGGATTTTGGGAAGGCACACACATGTGCCTGGCATTTTGCAAGCCACTGGGTCCTGGACTCAAGCAGTTGGCCATGTTGATCCGGCCGCCTTAACCACCATGCCACCTGGCTGGGCCCAGTAATACATGTTTTTTATTGAAACTGTTCTAAGGCAATTCAGGAGAGATTTGGAGAGCACAGGGCACAGCGAAACTCTCTAGAAATCCAAATATGCATTTTCCCCTTTCGTCACATCTCTGCCTCATTGCATCAATGTGGATCTCTGACCTGTCCTCTTTGGCCCTCTCAGTGATCTCAGTGATCCCTCCCAGATATTTCCCCAATTATTTGCAAGCTCTAGGAAGACTAGTAATTTTCTTCATTCACGTCCTCATCTATTTCACACTTCAGCCAATGAAAAAGATACTTTTTTGGACTCATCCCTTTTTAAAGACCAAGGAGATGGGCCAGTAGGTGGCATAGTGGTTAAGGCACTGGGAGGCCCCACATGACCAACTGTGGTTTAAGTCCTGGACCTGGTGCCCCACAAATCATGCGGGGTGTGTGTGTGTGTGTGTGTGTGTGTGTGTACCCAAAATCCCAGGAGGAGAATGGAGAAGTGATTGCAGTGTGGCCACTCCCCCTGGGGGGTGATCTCTATCTTTTCCTCTCACTGTCTCTGTCTGGCAAGTGCAAATCTCTATGGCAAAAACCTACAAACAAAGACCAAAGAGAGAAATGCAAATTTTAATCTAATAGGGAGACAGGGCATTAACTAGGATTATTTTATATTTTTCTTATTCTGAACTCACCCAGGAAAAAAAAATGCAAAACTATGTTATTTCTTTTATCAGTTCCAGCCCAGGAAATGGGGTCCAGATGATGATCATGTCGAGGGATAGTTGTACTTCAGGACTGTAGTGGAAATACAGGTTGTCTTGAAGAACTAGATTAGTTTAAAGCACTTAAAGAGAGAATTAATGTACTTAATCTTTCTTTCTTTCTTTTCTTCTTTCTTTTTTTAGGAGGGGCTTTTGCTATAGGGTACGTGCCCTCACCAGAAAGACAGAGAGAGAGAGAGACAGAAAGCAAGAAGTCACCCCCCAGAGGGGATGGCCACACCACAATCCCTTCTCCATTCTCCTCTTGGGATCTTGAGCATGCACGCACATGCACCTGGTGTGAGTTTAAGCCACCAGGTCCAGGACTCGAACTGTGGTCGACTACATGGGAGTCCAGCGACATAGCCATTACACAACCTCCCTGTGCTTAATAAGGTGGGTGTGAATGGGCCAGGGTTGGGAGTGTTTCGGATGTAGCTGGAGCTCAGAGAAAGCCTGCCTAAGAAATCTGAGAACTGCCCACATTGAATATGGCCATGGAGCCCACACAATGCTTCTTCAAAAATTGAGAAAGGGGCCACTCCTTCTTTAAGAAACTACCTTTGCTATCAGAAAATTGTAATAGTATACAAAAATTTGTTAGAACAAGACAAGTCACTGTCATCTGCTGAGAAGTTGTTATTACATGTGTGTATCTTTGACATAGACAATGCATATGGTACTTCGGAGGTCACGCAGTACCCAGCCTGGACAACAGTACAAAGAAGCCCTTGTACTGGTCTTGGAAGCTGTGCTTAGGGTCTCTGTGCTGTGCCTTTACTGACGAACAGACCTGGATGGCAGGATTCGGGTATAACTAGTGTTCGAGAGGACACCATGTACCAGAAAAATAGTGGAAAATAGTGGCTACCAGACACTGAGAGAGTGGCCTCTTCTCCAATTTTCCAGAGAAGTCTGAAACAGTGTCAAAGGAGGTCTAGGAAAAATTACCTCTGGTAGTAAGGCAGAGAGGGTTCTACTGTACAAAGTACTAGGTGGCCTGCTTGTGCTTTATCTCTCTTAAAAGCACAGGGGAGGTGTCCTGTAACGCCTGACTCCATACAGGCTCTGCAGCCTAGACCTTGACCTTGGGGACACACAGTACAACTGGTGGCCATCGTTCTGTGACCCTGGTGCTACACACTCTCTTCTGAGAGGGAGGCAGGTGTTGCAGTTAAGAGGTGACTTTTAGAACCAGACTTCTTAGGTTTAAATACTATCTCTATTTACCTATTGCCACAAAGAGCTTAACTATCTGCCTCAAACATCTCATCTATAAAATGTGGTTGATAATGGAATCTCCCATATACAGTCGGTATGAGAATTCAATGAATTTGGGGGGGGGGAATATATATATAATGCTTAGAAGAACATGGCCTGGCACACAGTTTTGTTGGCTTTTACCATTATCATCCCTGACCAGCTTAGCCTCAAACACTTCCATATATGTTGGAAAAATGAAGATCCTAGAGAATATAAGATACAATGTTGGGGGACCAGCAGATGGCATAATGGTTATGTTGCTGGACTCCCATGTAACTGACCATGGTTCAAGTCCCGGATCCAGTGGGTTAAAACTCAGACTAGGCACGTGTGTGTGTGTGTGTGTGTGTATGTGTGTGCCCAGGATCCCAAGAGGAGAATGGAGGAGACAGGATTGTAGCATGGCCATCCCTCGGTGTGCAGGGTGGTGGTGGTGGTGGTGATTTCTCACTTTCTTTCTCTCTGTCTCTTTCTGCACATGCCCTACACCACAAGACTCTATCAAAAAGATAGTCCTGTGTATGCTATGATTGAAATAGTTCAGATATTTGATTCAGTGTTTCAGAAAACGAATTAGTGGAGAACTAAGTCATCCTACCCCAGAAAAGCATAACCATCCTTGGTAAATACCCAAGATGAAATGAGAATAGGGCAAGAAGTTAAACATTATCCTGTTTTCTTCTATATAGCATGAAGGGGATTTACCTACAAACTAAACGAGCAATGGGTTTAATGAAGGAAAAGTCAATGTCTTAGCCAAGCCTGCTATACAAAATAGCACAGACTGGGTGGCTTAAACCACAGGTGTTTATTTCTCACAGGAGGCTGAAAGCCTACGATCAAAGTGCCAGCAGATTCGGTTCTTGGTGAGGGCTCTCCCCCTGGTTTGCAGATGGCCACCTTCCCTCAGTATCCGCACATGGCAGAAGGCAGAAGCTCTGGTCTTTCTTCCTCTCCTCATAAGGGCACTAATCCCATTGTGGGAACCCCCTCCTATGTCCTTATCTAAACACAATTACACCTCAAAAGTTAAACCTCCAAACACCATCACACTGGAGGCTAGGGCTTCAGCATATACATTTTGGGAAATATAAACAGTTCACAACAGTTAGAATCTAATTTTCCAAGATATGAAGTCCAACTTTAGAATCAGCGAAGAGTTGGAATAGCCATGGCTTACTGAAGCACTTACTAAATGGCAGACACTGTGCTAAGCCCTTCATGAAGATTACCTCACTTCATTTTACCAACGACTTTTGAGGTTGATACTACTATCGCCCAATGTCATATGGATGCACACAAGTGGAAAAGTTGGCTTAAAGTTTACCAGCTATGCCAGCTCCATAGCGTGGTGGTTCAGTGCTGCACGTTGAGAGTCAGATCCTGTACAGCCAACCGCTATTTGAATGTCAGCCCCAGTGGCTGGAAAAATATGCATGTGTGTGGGCCAAAAATTTCATCAAGATGGAGAAACAGGAAGAAGACTGTGGTATGACCACACCCTTTTACAAGTGCTTTCTCCTCCTCCCTCTCATGCACCATCTGATAATTAAAAATAAAATAAAATTTACTAGCCCAAAATAATAAGAGCATTTAGTTTTCTTTTTACAAAAATTATTTTATTTAACTTATTTATTTATTTATTTTAATTGTACCAGACAGAGAAAGAGAGAGAGAGACCGTGAGCGCGCGCAAGCCACCAGGTCCAGGACTTGAATCACAGTCAACCATGTAGGAGTCCAGTGCCCTCAACCACCACGCCACCTGCTGGGCCCAAGGGAATTTAGTTTTCTATTATTCATCAACATCAAAAGTATAAGTTTCTTCCCATTTCTTATAAGTGGGGCTTAAAGTTCTCATTACTATTATAGTTCTTATATTACTTTTTTCTTTCGTTTTTTTTTTTTTTTGAGAGGTTTTTCGCTACAGGGCGTGTGCGCTCACCAGACAGACAGAGAGAGACAGAGACGTAGAATGAGAAATCCCCCCCCAGCAGGGATGGTCACGCCGCAATCCCTTCTCCTCCATTCTCCCCTCGGGATCTTGGGCACGCACACACACGTGCCCGGCGTGAGTTTTAAGCCACCGGGTCCGGGACGCAAACCGCAGTCGACTACGTGGGAGTCCAGCGACATAGCCATTATGCTAACTGCTGGTTCCCTTCTTTCAGCTTTTTATTTTTAACCAAGTTGGATCTCTACAGAAAATTTTCCCAATCCCTATCTTAGTTTTGCTTTTGCTGGGGTTTTCCTCACTTCAATTTCTTATGAAGCTTGGAGTGCAATGTTTTGGGCTGGGAGCCAAAGAAAATATGTACAACTTCTTTCTTTTCCTTCTTTAAACATCTATAAAACTGGTAACATTTAGTTTAAACATTTCCTTTCCTAATTATGTTCAAATTTTTGTATTTTGCTATTTTGCCTGTATAACCTCATTAGGAAAGGGGAATTGGAAACTGACACATTATAACTCAAAACATAATTGAGTTATCCTCACTTACGTAAAGAAAAAAAGAAATTTATTATGTAGATAATTTTATATTATGTTGCTTTGTTAATAAATCTTTACATTTGATGGATCCCACTTCCAATTTCAAAGAATTTACCCTAAACATATTTAAAAACTAATTTTTTATCTTCTACCCAGTTGCTTCTGTATAGACCCTCCTACCCAAGAATCACGTTTATGACAGTAGAGCTGGCAGTGTGTAGGCCCTTGAATGTGGGATCCTATTTTATTCCTTCTCCTGCTATATTTAATCATTACAAAATGTTATTACTGATGTATCTCTTTTGGTTTTATTTATTTTTAAAAATTTTTTGGAGAGGTTTTTGCTATAGGACGCATGTGCTCACCAGAAAGACAGAGAGAAACAGAGAGACAGAAAGTGAGAAATCACCCCCAGGGGGATGGTCACACTGCAATCCTTTCTCCATTCTCCTCTCGGAATCTTTGACACACGTGCACACGCCTGGCGTGAGTTTAAGCCACTGGGTCCAGGACTTGAACTGTGGTTGGCTACATGGGAGTTCAGCAACATAGCCATTACGCTAACTGCTGGTCCCATCTTTTGGTTTTATTTTTCATTCCCACTGGCAAACCTATTCTTATAGCCTGGACCTTGGTCACTACCCCTCCTCCTCTGGTACACCACCAATCTTTTAGCCAGAGTTCCTGTTTCTCCCCTCTGTCTCAATTTACTGTTCACACAGCTACAGGCTCAGTCACCCTAAAACATCAAGAGTAGGTTTTCAGGTATTCCATAGATAGAATTCAGCTGCAGAAGGGAAGCATTCTTATTTATGTATCTATATATTTTAAAAGTTTATGGGACCAGCATGGGTGTTGTGCCTGGACTCCCATGTAGTCGACCGTGGTTCGTGTCCCAGACCCGGTGGCTTAAGGCTCACACCGGGCGCATGTGCATGCGTGCCCAAGATCCTGAGAGGAGAATGGAGAAGAAGGGATTGTGGCATGACCATCCCCCCGGGGGGTGATTTCTCACTTTCTATCTCTATGTCTCTCTCTGTCTGGCGAGCGCACGTGCCCTATGGCAAAAAACCTCTCAAAAAAAAAAGTTTATTTATTTCTTCCTTGACTATGAGAAACAGAGAGCACCCACAACAGGGTCTTAACACCATGACCCACCCCCAGCCTCAGCCAGTCAGATAACAGGAATGCACACATCCGTGGTGTGCACAGGGAGGCCCTGGGATACCAACTGGGGACCTGCCTATGTGGGTAAGCCTCACAGACAGCAGTGGTTTTACTTTTGTACCTACTATCTGGCCCCAGAATGTAATCTTTTTACAAATTAAATACGTAATTTATATATATGTGGATATGTTAAATGTCAGTGGACTGAAACTGTGTATGGCCTAAAGTACTGGCTAACTTTCAAGTTTTACACAAAAACTGTATACTTTGATAGGAAGATCCTCAATGAACGGGGAGAGAGAGCTAGGGAGGAATGGGGGCAGGATCTCATTCTCTATTCGCCTTTCTTTTTTAAAAGTGTGTTCATTTCATTCTTTTATAAGCAAAACAAAGAGTGGGAGTGAAAATCTCTCCAAAAAAAGAAAAATTAAAAAGTATATAAACAATAAGAAAATAGATAAAATCACGGGCAAGCAAGATGGTTTTGGGGGTTCCCTTGAGCGTTCCCCTAGTAGCCACCAGCTACAAAGTGTAAGCTCTGCTCAGGCCTCCTGGGTAACAGTTCAGTTACAGGAAAGTGGAGCCACTGAGCCATGCCCCCATCCCTTTCCACTCTCACTTCCAGCCAGCTGGGTGCAGGAACCTCTGCTGGGGAGCTGGGTCTGCAAAGCAGACTCGTGCATTTGACTCTATTCTTCCCCCGGCCCACATCACCAGGCAGAATGGGCAGCACAGGAGTGCAAGAGTGGGCCCTAGCCTGGATGTACAGTGGTGTGGGGTAAAGGGGGAACCCTGCTTCATGCTTTTGAGGCAAAATAAGCCACTTCTGTTTCTAAGATCTTACAACTAAGTCTCGCTGCACTATTGCTTTCTCCTGGGAAGGGAGTGTTTTTGAAAAGCCCCTCCTACATGGAAACCGAGAAGCAGATGGCCAGGAAGTTCCTCCAACAGAACTTATCTATGCAAGTCTCAAGAACCTGCAAGCTACTCCTAGACTGCCAATAGGATATGACAGGCCACAGTATTCAATAATACTGTATTTTCACTGATTCCCACACTGCAAACTCTGCTACGTAGCTCTGCTTATGAATAGTTAGAAAAATATAAATGGAGAACACCAACTCTAAATATCTGTGGGTGAATGATTATACTTAATGAAGCAAATAGTTCTTCCATCATTATTATTAAGGGGTAGAATGACTTCTACTGTTTATTATTCATTATTGACATCGTCAGTCCATAAAGAAAAATATGTTGACTAGGGACATTTTAAACTAATTCATTTTGTTTTAATGATGGCAGCTTCTGAAGGAAGGCAAAGGTACTTGGTTTCAGTTATAAAATTATTTATAAAGTATTGAATAAGCTGGTTAATAAGTTGGCTATTATAATAAAGAAGATCAAATGACAGTGACATTGACTATGTATTGAGCATATTAATAAATAGATGTTAAAATAATATAAATCCTTCTTCTCTAGCATTTGGAATGCCAAGATTAAGCCACCATATTCTCTCTGAATTAAATATTCAGCTCTAAGCACACTCCCCAGTAGAGCTTGAAACTGAAGCTTGTTTTCCTATTATATTAATAAAGCTACTTTGAATCAGGTAATGATGGAGCTATAGTTAGTTATGTATAAACATTTTCGTTTTCAGCAATAAAATCAAGTTATTTAAAAATAATACTCTAAGAGCAATGGTTCTGAATTCACTTCCAAGATGAAATTTAAGTCTGCAATGACCCTTAGGAGATCATGTGAAGACGTGACATCATGGAAACCTTGCAAGCATCTGATAGGTATTCTTAGAATGCCACACCACTGAGGTGTTGTTGGCGGGCATGGCAGAGAGAGGTTGAAAGACTTAGGAAGAGCCCTGGATTTAGCAAGGACCATCAAGGATCCAAGGAAAAGGTAGCCCCACAGAAAAGGTAGCCAGGGAATGGGGTCAAAGATACATATAAACCCCCAACGGTGGCTGTCCTGGACTATGTATAATTTTTTGTGTTACATTTTTTCTTTTAATATTTTAAATGTAATTTCTGCTTAGTTTTAAAATAGAAAATGATTCACATGGTTCAAAAGGACAAAATGACTGAAAGTACCCTCCTCTATATGTTCTTGCTTTCTTCCTTCAGCCAAAAAAAAAAAAATTTCCCAAAAACACCCCTTGAAAACAAGTAGGCCACAGGTCTGAGGTCGTGCTAGGAAGGAGTCGTAGGCCTTCTAGAAAGGGTGGGTCTTTCTCTCTCTCACTTCCTAGGAGGGGATCTGATACTGGGTCCTGCGGAAGCAGTTCCCAGCCTCTGAGGGTGAAGAGAGCTGGGTGACTCTGACTTCCTAGCTGCAGCTTCAGCCCTGTGTGATCCACCTCTGGAAGTCTTTCATGTGAACTTTGGCACAGGTCTCAAAGTGGGGAATTCCTCCCTCAAACTGTTCCTGTGTATCTTCTAAAGATATTTTGGTTGGTAGCACATACCTGTGTGTATGTGTGTCTAACTTGAGAAATAATGTATCAACACATGAAAAGCATGAAGAGTGTCTTCCTTTTCTTTTGGGTTGTAGAAGTTTCAACTGAGTTGATCTAGAACAAAGTACAAGGATGACTAGATTGTTTCCAGTCTTTGGCTTTTACAAATAATGCTGTGATAAGCTTTTGTACACATGCACATAATTTATTTACTATTTCTTCCATAAGAGTGAGTATGTATACACTCCCAACGAAGACTTTATGCTCCCCTTGGCCCTCAGCTAGCCCCAGGTCATGGGTACACGTGTACCTGGTGTCCTCAGGGAGGTCTAGATGTGAACCAGTGGCCTTCCCATCTGGGTCAGTCTTGTAGAGCATTGTATTTTACCATCTATGCCCCCAGCTTTCATGTATTACACACTGACCTGTATCACAACCCCATGGTAGCACTCACTGTCATCATCTCCATTTTATGGGAAACTGAGGAATAAAGATGTTAAATCAGGATCACATAGCTGCGGAGAGGTTGGAGCTAGGATCTGAATCTAAGCTGTCCAGACCCAGAGTCTGTATACTGCATCTTTATACTAAACCCTCATGACATTTTCTTAGAGGGCTCTTTTGCATCCCTAAGCACAGTCTCACTGTCAGGTTCTTAATAGTTTCTTTGTATCTGGTATTTCTGATAGTGCTGTTTAGCTAGTCTTTTTGCCCAAAAGCACAGTGGCCTGAGATGATTAACTTCTTCCACTGTGTTCAGAGGAGGAAGACTCAAGAAGGGGAAGATGAAACTCCAATGCCTGTTTAAGGCAGAGGCAAGAGTTAATGTAGGGGCCCCAGGAATGGATGGAGGAAAATATCAGCAAGAGGAAGGGGAAGAAAACCAGAGCAGTGGCAAATGTAAGGCAAAGCAGACACAGTGTAATTGCAATTTTACTCCTGGAAAAAAACAGAAGAGATGATCATTGCAAAACTTCCAACTGCATAAAACTCAGGGGAGCCATTCTCAACCACGGAAGGGAGGCCTGCAGCTCCCCGGAGAGGTGCTGTTACTATCTGGCATCCGCATTGCCAAGAATAGGACTTGGCACCCAGTAACTGCTCACTAGAAGTCTGCAGATGAAGTAGAGACATTTAAGAAAAGGACCCAGGAGACTGAGAGGAAAGAAGAATAAGACTAGACATGAATCTAACACCCGACACCAGGGAATGGAGACGTCCAAGCAGCAGGAGTCGGAAGTTAGACTTAATTCAGAGGCTCTATCAGGATGATTTCAGCCACAGGTTTCAGAAATTCTAACTCAAAAGAGCTTCATATTTAACACAAAGAAAATATTGATCTTACATAATAGTTCCCAAGGAGCACATCCTTGGAGGTCAGTTAATTCAGGGCCTCAGCCATGAAGACCCCCATCTATTCCTCCAAAGGGCTGCCTTCCCCAGGCTGAGAGAGCCCTCATAGCATCCTACGAGTCAAGTTTATGTAAGAGAGGCATAAGGAAATATTCCTGCCCTTGGCCTTCTTGAATAGAGTAGAAGTTTCCCCTAGAAACAGTTCCAAGAGGCCTTTTCTTTACATCTCACAGGCTGTATGCTATGGAGGATGCAGCCACTCTTAGCCTCACTGAGCACCCCACACAGGTGTGATGCCATCTTCCTGAAGAACAATACCACATGGGAGTGAAGCAGGCACCAGGCCAAAGCTGGTCTTCCCAGGAAGGAAGAACTGGGCCATGGATTCTGTAGAAATTCTGTTAACTGTAGCATGGAGATAGCTATTTCCCTTAGGAAATTTGTAACAAATATAGATACCAAATTTCAGTGCTTATTAAATTCTCATCAAATTGTAAAGACCCAATTGAATAATTATAAGGAAAAGAAACCTTTTATTTGCACCAGAAACATGCTAACTTTGATGTGTTCTCAGTTGCAAATGAGTTTCTGATTTTTCCAATACTTTTTTTTGTGGAAATAATATGAAACATTTATTTGATCTATTGGACAAAAAGAGAGCTAAGAGTAATTCAGCTCTACTGCAGCATTATACAAATTCCTCTCTTCGCCACAGTGTAAGCCTGAAGGCAGCCTGTACAAGGTCCATGTTACACAACACACAGATGGTTGCCACCCTGCCAGGTACTGCCAGTCCCCAACCAGGGCCTATTGCAATACTGATGGTCCCTATAGTTTCGCTGAAATAAATCTTTTTTTTTTAAATAAAGCATTTAAAAAGATAAATCAAAATGCATCTGTAACCTTATATTCAAATCAAACTTTATCTATTTATGAGTTACATTTGCCTTCTACTAATAAACTTTTATTTAACTCAAACTAAAGTAATAAATCTTCCATATTTAAGTATCTTCCTTGCCCAATAATTCAGGGAAAAGCCCCAAAATGATTAGTAAAGAAAAAAAAATGTAGGAATTAACACACCCTTTTAATTCATTTTAAATATTTTTAAGGTTTAAAAAGTGTTTAAAGTTTGTAATTTCTACTGGGAAAACTTTATCTGAATGAATACCCTAATGGCAAACCACTGTAAAATGCTTCAGCTGCATTTAGGGCAGAGGGGTAGGGATCATCTTCGAAGCACCCCAGCTCTCTTGATGAGAAGGTCAGAGGTACACTGGTTTGTATTATTGCGACATCCATTAGGTGACGTAGGTTGCTTATCCTTCAGAAAGGGCTTTACTTTGTCAGAAGGACATTATGCTTGACCTCCAAACTTGGCTGACAATTTACTGATGAGAGTCATAACCTTTGGGTTGCTCTGATATTTTGACATATTTGCTGGGTTCTGGGCCACATCCTGGAAGGCCACCATAACGTCAGGATCCTGCCTGGCTGTAAGAACCTCTGGATCACTGAGAATTTCATTGAGCTCTTCCCTGCCATTTCAGACATGCCCCCTCCCATTCCAGGCCTTCCTCCTGGAAAATTACCAGGCATTCTCCCAGGAAAGCCACCTGGAAAAGAGCCATGCTGAGCTCCAGATTGTCCTCTGGCTTCTTCCTCCCTCTGGGCTCTCTCATGCTCTTCTCGAGCCTTCTTAACTCTTTCTATTCTTTCTGTGGTCTCTCGCTCTTCATGTTTTTGCTCATACTTTCTCCGATGTTCTGCAATTTTCTGGGCCCTTGGTTGAACTTTGAACATGGCACTAGCATCTTCATCATAATCCAGTTTACAAGCAAGGGCAAGATCATGTGCTGCTTCTTCCCAATGGCCCAGAAATCTGTGAGCTTTTCCTCACCACTTATAAGGTTGAGCTGAAGCAGGGTTTGCTTCAATGGCTCTGTCACAGTCTCGAATGGCAGCATTTGGCTTCTGTGATTTGGTGAAAACACTGGCTCTCTTGGCACACAGAATGGCCAGGCATGGGTTCAGCTTGATGGCCTCTGTACACAAGTCAGTGGCTTTCTGTAGTTCACCATCATGAGGGCTTCAACGGCGGCTACTTTCTTATCATTTGCCTGATCCATCATCTCCTCAGTTATCTCTACATTTTCATCTCCCACTCCTTGAGGGGCATCAGTGTCTGGTTCAATCACACCTTCATTGCCAATTTCTAGTTCACTTTCCTCACTTGATGGTTCCTCTGTCTTTATGTTTTTCTCCATCCTCTTACTACCTGTTTTTTTCTTCCTTGATATGCTCTTCAGATTTAGCTTTCTGAGTAGCTGGTGGTACTTTACCCCCCATGCCCTCCACCCACTCTTTCAGGAAGTACATCTCCTCGGTGTGCAGAACACTCGGATCCTGCTTACACATTTTCACGAAGGCCCAGAGCTCGCTCATTGTGCAGGGGTCCATGGCTGGGGAGCGGCGAGAGGAAGGGAATGCGGCTAAGGAGGCTGGAGCCAGACACCAGGCCCGGGCGCTGGCTCAGTGTGATTGTGTATAATGGGGCAGCAGCCGCGAGGCCTCCAATACATTTTTCATGAAGAACATGCAGTGACCTAAACTGGGCTGATGTTTTTAGGGCATCTGCCAATATTGGCAAAAGGATAAATTAAAAACTAGAAGCTCTATGATCTTAGCGTTTAGTCCTGTAAATGCTTGTGTATTTGTTCTTTTGGGGGGATTATCCATATTTTTAGCTGCATCGTGCACATAGGCAAGCTATTTGACTATGACAAGAGGCTTCTGCATCCCAGCAACCTGTATGTAGCTCCTTTCCAGTCCATGCAAATAAACATACACACTAAGGAAAGTAATGTGCTATCTGGACATTTCATCTAGTCATGTGATCCAAATCAAAACTGGCAGCTAACACCTTACATACAGAAATGCTAAGATGTCTTTGTGTTTGGTTGATGTATACACCTGTCACAAAGACTGTTATGACTACCCCAAATTCATAGTCTTTGAAATTAAGATGCTATGGAACACTGTTGTATTGGGTTGTCAGAAAAATCCTGATCCATTTTTGCATAGAAAAATACATCACGACTTTTCTCATGACCCAACATAACGTACAACTTATGTTTACCATTAACTTTGCAAACACAACATTTATAAACATTATTCAAAACCTGAATTTGGAATAAGCAATCACCAATAGAAATAAAGTTTTCATAAGCACGTATCCCAATGTTAAAAGCTAGACAAAGGGAACTTTTTCTAATCACATATTTTGGTGTTTATTCGTGATAGAGTGCATGCACACACACGTGAATAATTGAGAGAGAGACGAGTGCCCTCCACCGACTCTGGTCATACTGCAATTCCCTTCCTCCAGGCCTCCAGCCGACTGCATCTTGGCACCCCACAGCATTGGGGCTAACTGGGCCAGGGATTAAACCACAGTCACCATGTGGGATTCAGCTTAAGTTGAGCAGCGTGTTATTGCTGTGCCATGGAGCTGGCCCTGCTAATCACATTTTCCATAGAACTGTTCTTATCTGTAGAAGTGTATCTGTCTATTATCTCATAGTCTCCCTTTTTATTCCTAGAAATCATCGATAAACAGCACATGGAGCATCAGTGCCGCACCCCTCCTATGACCGAGGTGGTGAGGTTTGGAGGATGGTGCTTCCATAGCACTCGAATCCTATGATATGAAACGTACTGCTAAAATTGAAAGGATATTGCAGAAGACAATATAACAGGCAACACAAAACTCGAATTTCTGAGCAAAACCAGTTTTGTTTTGAGAAAATGTCTGTAATTCAGATCAGTTTATTTTGTCTTTACCTCCTGTATCCTTGCCTTTGAGGAATTCTGTGAGACTGAGGGTGCTTAATCTCAAGAGACTTTTCTAATAAAATGATTAATAAACAGCCTAAATGATTCAGGCCTTGAGGATATATATATACCAACAACAATGACAAAAAACTGATTAAGATGGGTTCTCACAGAGGATAAGGATTTCTGGAAGAATGAAAAAGGGACTAATTGAATCTCATAAACTGTTTGATGAAGCACTTAATTTAAGGACGAGAGACTTGTGACTGAAGAGAGAGAGGAAATGGAGCCAAACTTACATGCCAACAAAGGAAACTGCATTGTAGTTCCAAGATTCCCTGGGAAGAGGGGTCCAACTTTGTGATAACATTAATGGCTTCTGACTGTTTTAGTACCCTCAAATGATTGCTTGGAGCCAACAGTCCATTTGTTTTGAGGCAGCAATGTTTTCCTTTATCTTTAAAAGTGCAATAGAAGCTTTGAAGTAATAAGGTCAAATTCAACCACTTTTACCCAGACTCTCAGCAAAAATACTGGGTTTGAGTTTCCAGAGAACATGAAGAAGTCATTTCAGCTAAGCTTTTTACCACCCAGAAGTCCTTTTAAAAAGACTTTCAGAAGCATCCCAAATTTGCACATTACCTCCTCGACCTTGCAAGCAGGGGTCGGAGCTCAGGCACGTGGTTTCAATTGTCTGATAAGATGCATTGCTTCAGTCTTGGCCTGGCTAGAGGTTAAACCAGCTGGTTTCTATCTCTGCTCTAATCACGAGACATTAGGCAAGCCACGAAAATGTTATCATAGCATTTTATTAAAGTCGCTACTAAGTCATAGGATGAATGGGAAAACAATAGAAACAAAGCAAGCAAAATGAAACTGTCCATCAAAGCCTAGATTCCTAAATACATTTTTTAAAGCTATGATACTTAGTTCTAAGGAAACCCTTAAAAAAAAAAAAGAAAAGAAAAAAAAAAGATTTGAGGTCTCTTTTGAATAACAAACAAGCTTCCTTTCATCAGAAAATGGAAATTATCAAATTTTAATTTTCTTTTGGTCTCGGCTGCTACAAAATTTACATTTAAAATTTATTTAATAACAATACCAGAACAATGTTATCCTATAATATTCTCTCTCCTTTTTTCTACCTAATTTTCTATTTTTAAATTTTTTATTTTATTATTAATGCTATTTAATTATATTAAGCTTATTGCCCTAATTGGGTGTATCCTAATTATAGTAACAAAAACAAAAATCAAGAGAGCATAAATTGTGACTGCAATCACAAAACACTAAATAACTCATTAATGACAATGAAATATAAGTCATCCTGGTTAGACCCATTGAATATATCACTTTCCAATTGGCTTTTTGGACTAAGTGGTAAATAACCTTAAGTACTTGCAAAATGTATTTGCTTCCATCTAAGACTCAAATACGTAGAACATAATGGAACCTGATGCTTTTATAAGGTAATAGCTATTCTATTAGAACTCTTTCAATTGTATGTGATGGAAAATTCAACTCAAAGTGGCTTAAAGTAAAAATAAAATATATTGGATTATGTAACTGAAAAATACTAGGGTGAGCTTAAGTACAGCTAAACAATATTATTAGGTCTCTCTCTCTCACAAACACATACACTCATACTTCTCTCCCATGTCAACTCCATGTTCTCTGGCAGTCAGATTCCTGGTGATTGCACTATGTGATTGTCAGCAAGGACCACCTCATAGCCTTATCCACTTGTCAACCCAGCAGGAAGAACGATTGCGTATTTTTAACAGGCCCAACGAAAGCCATACTATTGAGTCCACCTTGTTCCAACTAATCCAGGGGCTGAGAGGTGCACAAGGCTTTATCTGAATTTTGTCTAAGCCACAGCTACACCCAGGGGCACAGCTCCACTCCAACCACAAAAATCAAGAAAGAGTAGATGGATATTTTCAAGGGGAAACCATGGGGCTGGTATCAGAAGGAGACGGGCACAAATCACAGCTGTCTGCTACAATATTTCACTCAACAGGACCATTTTGGGGGGAACTTATTTGTCCAGGAAATCTGATTGCTACCTAAGATTGATCAGTGAACCAGCTGAAAAAGGAAATCCTGGCCTTGATTATTCACACAAGGCTTCTATGAACCCCTGATGAATCTATTCATGAAAACTCTACGACGTTAATGAGTGACATAGACCAAATTTGGCTAATGCCGTAATTGTATGAATGCATTAGCTTGTTCAAACACTTAATGGCACATGGTTCTACAACTCGGCCAAAGTAGTTCCTATTTCATGGCTTGTTTATAACATCTCCAGGAGACTTTTATCATTTCTAGCATTTTTACCTATTCCTTCTAGCCGCGGTGGTTTTACGGGGTAGAAGTAGGGTGGGAATTAGTAACTACTCAACTGAACTCCTTTGCTATCTTATAGTATTTATTATTAATAAAGTACACTAAAAATTAATATGTCTCTTTCTAATGGCACCTGCTGAATTAAAAATAAGAAGGGAATGCACATACAGAATTTTAGCATAAAGGCAAATCAGTTATGTTTTTCAGGGAGAGCAAAGTTTCAGGGATGTTTGCACCTCATGTAGCTTAGAAAGGTTTTATTTGTGCGTAGTATAGCAGTGTAAAATGTTCAGCCCTTGAGCAATTAGACCAAAAAGAACAAAATAAGATCAAAGACAGGACAATTAGGCAAGGCAGCAACAAGCCAGGTCTCCATATAAAGGAAGCCACTGGGTCAGCAAGTGGCATGACGGTTAGGGTGCTGAACCCCCACATGGCCAACTGTGATTTGAGTCCTGAATCCGGCAGCTTAAAAGAAAAAAATCACACTCTGTGTGTGTGTGTGTGTGTGTGTGTGTGTGTGTGTGTGTATGTGTCCAAAATCCCAAGAGGAAAATGGAGGAGAAGGGATTGTGGTATGGACATCCCCTCACAGGGGTGATTTCCCACTTTCACTGATTCTGTCTCTTTCCAGTGAGCTCACATGTGTATGGCAAAAACCTTATTGGGAAAAAAAAAAAAAAAAAAGGAAGCTTCGAATTCTCCAGTCTTCTGATCAGACAACACTGAGTGCTTATTCCGTGGTGGACATTGTGTTAGGTGTTGGAGAGCAGAAGAACTCAGAGGACTTATAGTCTGCAGACAAGTCAGGAGACAACAAACAACAACAACGTATTTAATCAAATGGGTACCCCTTTGGGTATAAACAGACATAGGTTTGAATGCTGGTCTTGCCGTGTTCTGCCTGGGTAATCTTAGGTAAGTTCCTTGACCTTTTAAAGAGTCGGCTTTCATGATTTGCAAAAGGGAGACGAGACTATCTGCTTTGTAGGAGAGACGGGGTCATTAAGTGAGGTACTGAGTACAATGAGAGCAGGCGTTTGTAGAGCTCTCACCTGGGCCAGGCAGGTTCTCCGTGCTTTATACAGAACAAGTCTCCCCCCCTCACCCACTGCTTTGCCTTCTGGGATTTCAGTGCCCCTGGCCCCTCATGGTCTGGAAATATTAAATGGGAAATTCCAGAAAGTAAATAATTCATAAGTCTAATACTGCATAAATCATAGCTCTGTCCAGTGTATCCAGGCTGCAGAGGCTGCCTGTCCATTAGTCATTTAGTAGCTGCTGTGGTTATCAGATTGAACCAGCGTAGTATATGCAGGGACCCATAGAATCCACTGTTTCAGGCACCACTGGGGGTCTTGGAACTCATCCCCTGTGGATAAGGGAGGACTACAGGACTACTGTATCAACTCATTTAAACTCCATATAACCCCATGAGGTTAGATAGGAGATAGAACCCCAAGAAGCAGGTGGTCAGGACAGAAGCCCCAAGATGAAGTAGCCATGGCTAAGCTTTCACAAGAAATTGTCTGCTCACAAGAAATGGCGTGCAGCTTGCAGCAGTGATGCAATGATTAGCTAGGCAGTATGGCCTAAAGCAGTTTTGGCTTTTTCCATGTCCTCGTTACATTCCAAAACCTAGGTAATGGTCTTTAGGGCCCAAGGCTCTCAGACAAAGACTTGGGCCATCATTTATCAGAAGTTCTCTAAAGGCATAGCTCCCTAAATGCACAGCATGGCATGTGACCCCCCCCCCCCACAGGG
>NW_006159941.1:146736-150787 GCF_000334495.1 Tupaia belangeri chinensis | reverse complement strand
ATTCCTGCTAGGCTCACCGAGCAAAGTGAGTTCTGTACTATTGTGAGACTTCTAGCTCTGTGAGGTCCTGCCTCTGTTCGCTTCCTTCACAGGTGAGGGTCCCTAATCCAATCGCACAGCCACTTGAAGTTCTCCCACAGCTCAGTAATGCTCTGTTCATGTTAAAATTTTTCTCTTTGTATTTCATTTGGGATAGTTGCTTTTGCTATGTCTTCAAACTTAGTGCTCGTTTCTTCTGCAATGTCTGCTCTGTTCTTCATCCAGTTGATGTCTTTCTCATCTCAGGCATAATGTTTTTAATCTTTTAAAGTTAGATTTGGGTAAAAATATTTTCCCTGTCCTTACTTAATTTTTTGAAAGTACTGAATATGCTTATAGTTACCCTTCTTATATTCTTGGGTGCTAGTTTTAATATTTGAGTCTATTATAGGTCTTATTTTCCTACTTCTTTCATTCTTGCTAACTTTCTTTTTTTTAAAGAGGTTTTTGCCTTAGGGCACATGCACTCTCCAGAGAAAGAGAGAGAGACAGTGAGAAAGAAAATGAGGAATCACTCCCCGGGAAGATGGCCATGCTGCAATCCCTTCTCCATTCTCCTCCTGGGATCTTACACAAGTGCACACACGTGTCTGATGTGATTTATTAAAGCCACTGGGTCCAGAGCTCAAACCGCAGTCAGCCATGTGGGCGTTCAGTAATATAACCACTCTGCTATTTGCTGGTCCCATTCCTGGTAAGTATTTAATTAGATGACATGCATTGTGAGTTTTACCTGGTTGGGTGCTGTCATTTTGTGTGCCTATAAATGGTAGCTTTGTTCTGAGATGCAGTTAAGTTACTTGGAAACAGTTTGACCTTTTCAGTTTTCGGATTTAAGATTCACTGGACAGGATTAGAGAAGTGTTCATTCTAGAGCTAATTTTTCCCTTTTAAGTTGTCTACCCAGCAGCCCATGCACGGAGAGGATTACCTGTTTATTTGAAGTGTCCACTATTACTCATCCTTTGTGATGGCCTCTGTGAACCCTTCAGCCCTCTCAGGTGTTTTTCTGCCCAGCCTCAGGTATTTTCCTCATAAAAATGTGCTGATCAGGGGCCGGCAAGTGGCATGGTGGTTAAAGGTGCTGGACTCCCACATGGCTGACCACGGTTCAAGTCTCAGACCTGGTGGCTTGCTTTCTCATTTCCTCTCTCTCTCTCTCTGATCAAACTAGAAAATAATAATGATGATGATGATAAATAAAGTTAAATAATTCTAAAAAAAATGTGCTGATCAGTACTCTGTTCTGTAATTGAGGGAGGTTCTCTGCAGATCCTTTGTTGTTTAGCACCCAGTGTTTGGAAATAAATAAATAAATGGTATATATATATATATATGTATGTGTATATATATATATATGTATGTATATATATATATATATATATATATTCAGTTGGTTTTATGCAGGAAGGTAATTCTAGATCCTGTATTTCGTCTTGGTCAGAAGTGGACATCTTACTCATTAATTTTCAAAAACACAAACAGTGTTGTGAACATATGAAATAACTTAAGATTTTTGAGATTCAAGAAAAGTCCTGGAAATCTGTTCTTTTTTTTTTTTCCCTATAAACACTCTGCTACCACACCTAGCTCCCCACGTCAGGGCCAGTGAGCGTATCTCCCAGCTCTTGGGAATATCTGCTATGAGGGCCCCCCTATGTGCCCTCACTGAGAACTGTCCTCTAACACAGGGACTGAGATGCCTGGTACGCAGTGAAGCACACAAGTGTATCTCTTGGCACTCCTGCATCTTTCGGTGTTAAATGGGAAGGCACAGCTGCTACTTAAGTGCTTAGGAGCCCAAGACACAGACCCCTCAGGAGTGAGGGTTGGGATTACCACAAGGCAGACTGCCCAGCTCAGAGGTGGGACTCACCACAGGGGGAAGGAACAGGTAACAAGTACTAGCTACAGCTCTGATTAGACCTGCCCAGAGGGCTGCAGTTAATCCTTTTAACCCCCATTTCCTGGGACATAAGACCAACTAGAATTCTGGAAACATTACAGCTGAAATAAACTTACTATAAGAAGAGTGTCTGCAACGGTGGCACAGCAGGATGAAACACTGCAGTACTGGATCTGCGTGAGAAGGTCCTGGGTTCATGTCCTGAGGTCTCCCTATACGCACTGGGTGCATTGTGCCCATGATCCTGGCTAATGGAGGCTGGGGTATATTGTGTTATGAGGACGCTACTGGGGGTACCTCTTCTCTCTCATGGAAAAAATGAAATAAATATATTTTTAAAAAGAAGACGAAAGTGGATCTGAGCAGTATCACCCGGGAGGACTACATCTGATCCTGGGTGCTCTGTAGAGGCTTTTAGGACCGATGACCATGCCCAGCTGGTGCACATTGGCCACTGATGCCTCACAGCCGTGGTCCTCACTGGTAATTTGTCTTGGCCATTGGGAGCTGCTGATTCAAGGTTATATGCCCTCCCAGGAGGTGGCCCATAGCTCTCTACTGACTGGTGTGAGGATACTACAACAATCCCCTTACCTGGGAGTGGAACCACATTTTTTTTTTGAGAGAGAGAGTTTTTTGCTATAGGGTGCATGCGCTCACCAGAAAGAGAGAAGCTGAAAGTGAGAAATTACCCCCCAGGGGGATGGCCACGCTGCAATCCCTTCTCTATTCTCCTCTCAGGATCTTGGGCATGCATGCACATGCGCCCTGTGTGATTTTAAGCCACCAGGTCTGGGACTTGATACGTGGTCTACTACGTGGGAGTCCAGCAACATAGCCATTATGCAAACTGCTGGTCCCATGGAACCACTCTTAAGGGCCGGCCTGTCAGAGCCTGCTGAGAGGGAGAGAGGAGGCAAACCATCAGGTGACAGTGCAGCCAATGGAAATCTTGAGCCTGAGATAAAAAAGTTAAGCCTTCAGTCATCCACTGCAAGAGTCTTAAAAACCCTTGACTCTGGAGCCAGCCAAGTGGTAGAGTGGTTAAGGAGCTGGATTCCCACATGGCCAACTGTGGTTCGAGTCTTGGATCTAGTATGCTATGACCAAAATTCTGAGAGGAAAATGGAGAGGGGATTGTGATGTGGCCTCATCCCCTCTAGGGGGTGATCTCTCTGCTTCGCTCCAATGAGTACAGGTGCCCTATGGCACAAAACCTAATAGCAATAATCATTGGCTCCTGTTTTTATTGCCTGGGTTCTTTGATGCTCTGACTTCAAACCATTTAAATGGCCTCCTCACTACTGCTGATGTTGACTATCACGAGCTAAATCCCAGGTCTCAGGGAAGTGCAAAGCCCTGAACAGGTTGGCCGTATTCACGTACCACACAGTAGGTCACTGACACAACAGAAATGCACTGTGTCACAGTTCTGGAGACCAGAAATCCAAGACCAAAGTGGTAATAAAGTTGGTCTTTCAGGAGCTGTGAGGAAAAAGTCATCTCATGCCTCTCTTCCAGCTTCCAGGGGCTTGCTGACTATCTTTGGTGTTCTGTGTGTGTAGCAGTAGCCTGTAGATCATTCCCTTGATGCCCACATGGTATTCTCTGTGTACCTTGCTGTGCCCCAAATGCTTCTTTTAAGAAAGACATCAGGTCATAATAGATTGAGGGTCTACCCACCCTACTTCATTGTAACTAATTTTGTCTACAAAGACCCATTTCCAAAGCAGGCTGCATGCTGAGGTCCTGGGTTCAGAATTCAACCTATGAATACATGGGGGAGCATCATTCAACCCACAATAGTCTACATTCTCTAGGTTTTATTGCAGTGAAGGTAGTGTGGATTGGAGCAGTGAGCAGGGACATGATTAGTATGTGCTTTAGTATTTTTCTCTCTTGTTTCTTGCATTTTTTAATATTTATTTTTTCAATGACACATGCACACACACATGAGCCCTCCCAACAGAGGCCTCATGACACAATCCACCCCCAACCTCAGCCATCCTGGATCACGGGCATCCACATGCGCCCCTGGTGGAACAAAGACCTTGGGATGTGAACCCAGGACCTTCTCCTGTTGGTCCAGCATTGTAGAGCACTGTG